>NC_053435.1:30417667-30525702 GCF_007990345.1 Gossypium hirsutum | reverse complement strand
CACCCCACATTCAAATAAAGTCAAACCTGTGTACAAAGATTGCCTATCAGTAAAGGCTCTCGAAACATTTGTATACGGGGATTCAACTCTATATTTTTTATTTAATGGAATGACATTTTAAACTGGCTCAACATCTGCTAACTCAGTAAACAACATAATTGGTTCAATGTTCCCAGATGAGTAATATAGTGCGGTCATAGTTTCCATATTATTATCCTTTACAAGTTCCATCTCCTTATATTTTCACAAATTTAACGAAATTGAAAATTTTTACAATAGTCTGTAAATCTTCCTCTCAAGACATCAAGCAATTTTCTCATTTTTCTTTTGTTTCATTTTATCAAGTTTTACAATCTTGTTAAACCTCATTTCACCAATTGTTGTTTGGAAAGTTACCCTATCATAATGGATGTATACGAAGAATTAGTTATTTATCTTTGATACTAAATCTATAAAATAAATTAAAATTAAAAAATTGGTTTTTATTAAAACAATTCATACCAATTTAAAGCAACAAAAAAAATTATCAAACAATATAATTTGAATCACATACTATTTAATTATCAATATGTAGTCACAAAACCATACATAATAGTAAAATAAATTTAAAAAACATAAAAATAATTACAAACTAACCTTATTAATTCAAACTTTATTTTTGACGTCAAAATGAAAAGTAAATATCATTAATATTCAATTTTGATTTGTAACAACTTATTTTTTATCTTTTGTTTTGTTAAACAATCCAAATTTTTTACCGAGGAAGGGGGTATGAATAGTGTAACAACCCTAACCCATATTTGTCACCGGAATAGGGTTACAGAGCATTACCGGAGTTTAAAAAACAAATACAATTAATTTATGTCTTTTACTATTCATATCCAAAAAAATCATAATTCAATCATGTTGTCCCTTAAATGGACTCTCAAGGTCCTATTTATACATTATAAACAAGTCAGGACTAAATCAAGAACTCAGAGAATTTTTCGCAAAATTTCAAAATTTTTCTTATGTGCAGGGGACACATGCCCGTGTGGTCAAGCCGTATGGCTCACACGGCCAAGTGACATACCCGTGTCCCAGGCTATGTGGGCATTTGATGTAAGGCACACGACCATGTCCTAGCCCATGTTCCTACCTATGTAACTCCCTGACTTGAGTCACATGGCCAATCACACGCCCGTGTGTTAGGCTGTGTGGACAATTTAATTTTCGAAAATTAGGTGCAAGATTAACACGACCAAGACACATGCCTATGTGTTGAGCCGTGCGTGTCTCTACCCTTGTGACCAATTCTGAGCATACTGTTCTCAACATTTAAGATGCAGGAGACACACGACCAAACCACACGCCGTGCGCATGGCCGTGTGTCACACACGGTTGAGACACAAGCCTGTGCTTCTACCCGTGTGGACGAAAACAAGGCCATTTCCAAGCCTTATTTCTCACCAAAATTTTTCCTTGTACCTACATTAATACTTGCATACATATACCAACCAATTCAAGATGTTAAAACCAAGCCAACATTAACATTATACTTGATATATCATCACATGAATTCAAACTTACATTTTTAAAAGACATATATGTTTAACATAATTTAATCTAATCATACCTAGCACACATATATTAACCATATTATAACCTCAAGTATATAGTTACTAAATATACTATTACTAGCCATTCCAATGGCTAGTTTACAAACAACCATTTACATGCCAACATTGACCAAGTTAGCCTATACATGCCATTATACCAAAATAAGTTTGCTATTTATACCAAAACGTGCTAAAGGATAGTGTGATGATACTCCAACCGATTCCAACCTTTACGAGCTTCTGAGACTATAAAACAGATAAAAAAATCGAGTAAACATTTCAAATGCTTAGTAAGTTCCTATAACAATAATTTAACTTACTAATCATGTACATTCAAAATAAGTATACAAACATGCATCCAAATCATTATGGCCATTTTCCTAAGCACATATGATCTGAAGAAACTTGTTAATCATGTATATCATGTAAACATCAAAAATCAAATATGAGCTCATCATGTAATAACTTTCATTAACATGTACTTTTCATATCATATTTCCATATGACATATACATTTCTATAATCAATCATCTTAAGTCCAATTCAACCATGTTAAAACTATTCCCGTTGAATTTATTTGAAATATCGATGGATACACATGTAGCATACTCAGAGTGTACAAAACTGTAAAACGTCAACTCATATTCAGAAGTACCCGATTAGAGCACATAATTAGGAAGCACTCTCTCGAGCCATATAACAGGATGCTCATGTTAGCCATGTAACAGGAAGCTTATCTGGGCTAAATCAGGACACTCATAAAAGTTTAGAACAGGAAGCTCATTGAGCTTAACAGGTAACTCCGAAGAGCTATTATAAGGGAGCTCCGGATAGCAATAACAGAATGTCCAAGCAAGCCATGTCAGGAAGCTCACAAAGAGCCTATATTAGGACGCTCATAAAGAGCTACGTTTGTTTCCACAATATATGCAGGATCACAATCGATCATATAACAGGACGCTCACAAAGAGCTGCGGTAGCCCGCAACACATGCAAAATCACTACCGATCAAGATGCCCGTAGGAACCATGTATCAAGAAACTCGAGAGGGCTTATAACAGGATGCTCTTTTGAGCTAAAGTGTATCTGCAACATATGCAAGACTACAACCAACATGGAAATCTTGTATCCATCGAATTCCATCTATTTAAATGGGAGTCATTATTTATCGGGCATAAACAGACATGTGATCAATTTCATATATAATGCATTTATACAATTCACATCTACCACACTCAAATCAAATATCTAAATACACAAAACTTAGTTACACAAACTTACCTCGTCACTTGTTCGTATAAGGAAATCTACTAATCTGTCACTTTTTCTTTCCCTCGATCTAACTTCGTATTTGGGTTATCCGGATCTATATAAATGAATTTAATATCAATTTGATCCATTTAATGCTCAATTTAATTCAATTCATACCCTAGAAAAAATTACCATTTTGCCCCTTATACTTTCTATAAATGACGATTTCGTCCTTAGGCTCGAAAAATGAAATTTATGCAATTTAATCTTTATTCCAAGCCTAATTGATTTTGATATATAACATTTATAGCACATATATTTCATAAAAAATCATAATTTTTTCATGAATTTTATATCTTTACAATTTAGTCCCTAAATCATAATTTCATGAAAATTCACTTTACCAAAGTTGTTTATCTATCAACAACCTTTCATTTTCTACCAAAAATTTCCAATTTTCAGCATATTCATCCATAGAAAAATTTCAATACTTGCATATCTTTTTAAATTGATCCCCAAAATAGTTAGATTAGGTTATTCCGATCTCAAAAATATAAAAATGACTAAAAACGGGACATGATTACTTACCTAATTAAGCTTGTTTGATTTTATTTCTCTTTCCTAGGGTTTCCATAGAATTTGGGGAAGAAGATGATATAAAATGATGATATTTGATATTTATTTTATTTATCATCTTTTATTTATTTCAATTTCCAATTTAGTCCTTTTCTTTTTCTAATTTTCCATGGATGAATCATCAAAAATATCTACTAACTTTTCTTAATGGAATAATTACCATATAAGGACCTCAAGTTTTGAATTCCATAGCTATTTGATACTTATAGTACTAGAACTCAACTTTTGTATTTTATGCAATTTGGTCCTTTCTATAATTAAACATGTAACCGGTAAAATTTTATTATCGATTTTTTCGTACGTCTTTCCTATCATAATATAGATCATGCAATAGTATTAAAATAAATTTCCTTTTTGACTTGGATTTGTGGTCCCAAAATCCACTGTAATGACTCGATAGTTACGGGTATTAGAAAGTGTACTTTTCGATCTCCGTTTTTATAAAACGGATTTGTAAATATATATTAAAAATATTTACGAAGTTAATTGTGTGGTTAATTAGGTTTTATTTATGTGAATTAGCTTGAATTAAGGATAATTAGGTGTAAGGATTAAATTAAATATAGAGAAAAGGTTGAATTATAGACTAGAGAAAAAATAAAGGACTAAAAAGCAATTAAACCTAAAATTTACAAGTGTTTGGTAATGTCAGTGACATGTGTAATATTTATATACATATATTTATAAAAATTATATATTTACTTATTATTTAAGAAAGTATTATTATATTATTATATGATATTAATTAAAATAAAGGAAATAAAAAAAGAAAAAGAAAAAGAAAGAACAGAATAGGAAATGAAATAGGGGAGAAAAGGGAGAAAAGAAAAGAAGGAGAAAATTAGGGATTTCAAGGGTTCAAGCTCAAATTGGTTAGTCAATTTAGTCCATTTTCTTGTAAATTTTATGTTTTTGAAATCCTAGTGTTAAATACTACTTAATTTATGTTGAAATTTTAGAAATTATTAGATTTTTAGATGTTGTTCATGTTGAATAATTTGAGTATTTGGGACTAAATTGATAGAATTTTAAGCTAGAAATGAAAAACGGATTGAATTGTAAAATAAATTATAAGTTTTGAGTAATAGGGACTAAATTGAGAAAATTTCAAAAATCAGGTATTTAAGTGAAATTAGAGAGTTGAATTTAGTCTAAAGTGAAAATTGAATGAAAATATGGAATTAGTTTTGAAGAAATAAAGTTAGTCTCGGTTTGCGGACTAAATTGAAATTTAGGTATGAATAAAAACTGAAATATTGAATGTGACATTGTGTGTATTAATGATTTTTAATTGTTTCAATTTCCGTAGCTAATGTTGTGCCTGAAAACTAGGCAAGGAAGGGAAAAGAAAAATTCAACGAGGAGTAGCTCAGAAAATTACGGTTTGTATTTCTATAATCCGAATTTAATTATTAAAATTGTCGTACTTTGATTTCTTGTTTATGGTAAGTATGGAAGGTGAGAATTACTTTGTTTTATAATTGAGATGGATTAATTTGGTGTGTAATGAAATTGATATGAATATGCAGTTATTGTGGAAATTAAACATTGGATATTTGTTATACTTGAAAAGTGAATTGAAACCCTATTAACTATGTCGGACTGAGTCAAATATAGTTGGTATGCCATAGGATTGGAAGAGTTCAGGGATATTTCGACTTCGAGTCGATGAAACACTAGGTGTCAATTTATTACTTCGGATAAATTCGATGAGGTACTATGTACCAACTTACTTTGGCATGGCCAATGAGACACTGGGTGTCAATCTATTACTTCAAATTATCCGATGAGGCACTGGGTGCCAAACTGGTGTGTTTTCGTTGGATCCGTGTATTCGTCTGAGTCCGAGTCATGTTATAGCGGTAAATGAATAAAACAGTGTTATAATTGAAATTGAATGGCGAATTGGATTATGGTTAAAGTAACATGAACTGTGTTCAATTGTGAAAAGCTATCTGGGATATCAAATGAAGAAAATTGAATGTGTGATAAATGATTATCTACGAATTGATTAATTGAATGTTGATGGATATTGTATGATTTTAATGTACAAGTTATACTACTTACTCAAAGTATTCAGATTATAGAAATACCACTGAGTTTATATTCAGCGTACGGTTTGTTTTCCGTGGACAGGTTAGGTTAAAGTTAGATTGTCGATTCAACATCCACAACAATCCCGAACTCAAAACGTTGTGGTGTATACTTCTTTTTGGTAATGGCGTGTACCTAGGATGTATTATGTTTGTCATTTTGGGAAATGGTTGTAAATGATGTTAAAATTTGAAATTGGTTGGTTATATATATGAACATATGTGTTATGTTGAGGCTATAAAATGGTATGCTTTAGTTTATGTATGAATGAACACGACATAGGCAAATTAGAGTTGAAATCGGAATGAATTTAGAATTGGCCTGAATGGTGTTTAATTGAATTGTTTTGGATATTATATGTGAAGTACTTATAAGGATAGATTGGTTAAGTCATTAGGTTGATTGTTTTGACATGTTTTAGATGTATTTGAATGTGTTTTGGATTGGTTGAATAAATGGTTTTTGAATTGCCTGGGGTTCAAAATTGCAAGGTATCGTAAACTTGATGCTTAAGGCTCATTTTGAGTCCACACGGCCAGGCACACAAGCGTGTGACTGGACTGTGTGAGACACACAAATAACACATGAGCGTGTGGTTTGGCTGTGTGTCCTTTGAAACCTTAGAATTTCAAAACAGAATGCCCAGATAATATGATGTGATCCTGATCGCATCATGTAATGTCACAACCCAACGCCGTCGAGATTGGCCTAAACACGAGGGCCCCAAGTGCAAGATGAAGCTAATTTTTAGCTCATTTGAATTTCTTTTCGTGTGGTTCAACTCATTCGAGCTCAAGTTAGCTCATTCGTGCTCAAGTCAGCTCATTCAAGCTCAATTTAACTCGTTGAGCTCGTTATTAGCTCTTTAGCTCTTTTAATTTAATTTGCTGGAATAAATTAATTAGTTGAGTTAGTTATTTTAGCTCAAATAATTACTAAGTGTTTAATTAAGAAATCTGGACATTTTAATTATGTTTGTTTATTGCATGTTTAATTTGTTTTAATTATTACCTAGCATAAATGTGTTTGCCTTATTACAATTATTTAATGTGTCTTATTGGTGATTTATTATGCCTAAGCTGTTATTTAATGTTCAGCCAAATTTAATTAACTTGTCTAGGATGCTGAATTAAATGTGTCTTAGTTGCCGAATTTATTGATGTTTTTTCATTAGTTTCAGCCGAATTTATGAGCATATTTATTGATCAAATTGCTGCCAATTTAATTTGTCTTAAGATGCTGATTTTTAATGACCAGATATTAATGACCGAATTTAATTATTTGGCTGCAGGTTTAATGGCTTGGACGGCAATTTAAGGAAGTGGATGTTGGCCGAATTTAATGTACAGCAAGACATGCATTAAAGATGCTGTTCTACATGCAAGGAACGGCATTAAAGGAGTTGTTTGTGGTTTTTCATGTGGTCATTTAATGGACGAAATTAAAGAAGCTGCTTGCTGATTTAATGTGCAGCAAAGACATGAATTAAATGAGATGTTCCCATGTATGGAACGGCATTTAAAGGGAAGCAAAACATGAATTAAATGAGATATTCACCATGCATGGACGGCATTAATGAAAGCATGCAAGGGGGGACGTTATTGAACAGCATTAAAGCTGGTATTGCTTCAGGTACAGCAAAGAGCTGTTGTTTGGGGAATTTCCAAGTGACCATTCGGCCAAAGCATGTCTGTTGCTTAATTAACCAAGGTTGACGTTTCATACTCCCAAGAAGCATTTAGGAGCTGTTTTGTGTGCCCAAAACGTCAATAAAAATGGTCAAGCTGTTCAACTCACAAGGAGGCTTCATTAAGGTGCATTCAACTTCATTGGCCGAACCAAGACCCCTTATTCAGCTCACCAATACTTCCATTAATGTCCAGCTGAATGGATTACATCTAGAAGCTGTCCAATTGACTTCTTCATGCATGAAGCTTCCCAAAAATGTCTTAGGAAGGTTGCTGGAAATTTCTAGTCTCTTTTGTTTTAATTTTGGCTGACCATTCAGCATCTTATTAGTCCATTCGGCTACCTTAGGAATTTAGCTATAAATAGCTTGCTTTGTATTCGTTTTAAGGTCAGACAATATATTTTTAAAACTTATATGAAATTTTTTTACTTTGTGAGTTTGTTTTCAACTCTCATTGTTCTCCAAGGACTGGTTAGACTTATCAAGTAACCCTTGTGGCGTCAACCCGTTTTTGTATTTCGAACTTATCACTTTGCACCCAAAGTGTGGCGTTCAAGTTATACCGAGGTTCCTATCGTCTTTGATAGTGGGTCAAGGTTCCATTTTATTCGTTTTCCATCCATACAACATTTAACCTTTCCTAAGTATTCGTATAAGTCCCGGGTTAACACACTTATATTGTGTTGGTTCAACTTGAATACTTGGTTTTCATTCACCTATCATCCTCAATACATTTCATAACCCCTTTTGAACTAAATTTGAGCCTTTATCTCTTCTTTCTTAACCTATTTCGTCCACCCTCGAGTATTACTCCAATTCACGATCGGACACATCTACGACTCGACTCTCCTTCCCGAGCCGGGGCGTATCATAATTTCACATGGGCAAAGACACGGGCGTGTGTCTCAGCCGTATGTGTCACACTCCCTAGCACATGGGCGTGTGGCTGGCTATGTGATCTAAGTTAGAGAGTTACACGCGGTCAGACACGACCTGTGGCACGGGCGTGTGTGCCCTGTATTTAGGAAAATTTTTGAAATTTCACGAAAAATTCCCGGACTACTTGATTTAGTCAAGATTTTTTTCTAACATATATTTTGAGCCTCGAGGGTTCAAAAGAGGGACAATATAATTAAGTTATGATGTAAATGCTAGATGATTAGGAAATGTTTGTATTTGATCTGAAAAATTCTGGTAATGTTCTGTAACTCTATTCCGATGACGGATAAAGGTTAAGGGGTGTTACATCTACTGTTCCGATTTCACTGAAAATAGTCTATTACAAATAGGGTGTTGGTGCCGCCTGGCTATGTGGCGGCACCTATTAACTGTAATTTTTTAAAAATTTTCAAATTAGTGTCACCTGATATGTCAACGGCACCATCTCACGTCAGCTTTTTTTTTTATCAGGCCTTTTTTTTAAAAAAGCCACCGATGCTACCAATGTGTTAGGTGACACCACTGTAATTTTTTTTCTATTTCTACTCTTTTTTCCTGTCAAGATCTTTTTCTTAAAAAAATAACACCGGTGTCGCCATTGTAACACCCCGAACCCGAAACCGTCATCGGGGTCGAACACGAGGTGTTGACTGGCTTTACCCTCTTACAAAATTTATTTTCCAGACACTGCCCAATCTGTGTACTAGTCGTTTTAAAATTCATATCTTGAGTTTCGTAACTCGAAAATCAGTTTCGTAATTTTTCCCAGAAACTAGACTCATGTGCCCATCTATGTATTTTTTTCTAGAATTTTTGGTTGGGCCAATTAGTACAGTTTATTAGTCAAAGTTCCCCAAGTTGCAGGGGTCGACTACACTGACCTTTGCCCATTACGACTGGGATATCTCCCTGCACGGGGCTTCAATACTGTTGCCGTTTGTTTCTATGGAAACTAGACTCAGAGAGGAATCTGCACATATATGGTACGACCCCTAATTATCTCTGGTTAATTTATAATGAATTTCCAAAGTTGGAGCAGGGAATCCAGAAACCGTTCTGGCCCTGTCCCACTAAAATCTGATTATCTCTTAATATACTGCCCATATGATCTTTTCGTTACTTCCTCATGAAAACAGACTCATCGAGCTTCGATTACATAATTTATTCATCAATTAATTCCACTCCTACTATTTTTAGTGATTTTTCAATCTCATGACACTGCTGCTGCCAGCATCTGTTACGAAAGTAACTAGGTCCATTTCATGCCTACCCTCGATCCAACTCAATCGAACATTCGTGCCATTTTCGCATGGCTTAAAGTTTACATGCCATAATTCAAACACAACGTACTAGCTTATACATGCCAAAATGATCTTCTAAGCACACTAAGAAGAAAGTACCAAAACTAGCTATCTGGTGTGATGACTTCGTTGACGGCCCGACCCCGCAAAGATTGATGAGTCCAAGCAACCTATAATGGGTGACAAGGAAACACCGGGTGAGTTTATAACTCAGTAAGTCATAAGCAATGCTCTACTATACATCAATAACATTATCACAAGAGGAATAAAATGGAATGAGACAATTTACTCCATCCATACCGAACCATACCATAGTTCCACCAACCTACCGATTCAATTTCATATCAATTCATGCCTTCACAATTCATATACTCATCAATAGGACATTGAAGCATTTTCATAAATCAATTTATTTTCGTTACAATCAAACCACAAAACGGCCTTTCACCCATCCTACGATAAATTTTTATGTACGTGACTTCAAGTATAGTTGTCACATAGGTTCAACTTACCGAGCTCAACACCAAGTATACGCATAGCACATATTAGCCATGTCCTCAAGACACTTACCCGATCCGCTGTCCGCGATCAGCTCAATAGTGTCGCACACATAGTGTCCATAATGATTCACGAATGTATATTGAGCCCGCACACTCAGTGCTATATAATCAACTCGCACATTTAGTGCCACGTAATCAAATCGCACACTTAGTGCTACATAGTCAAACCCGCACACTTAGTGCCGCATGGTCAATTCGCACACTTAGTGCATCATATTCATTTCGCACACTTAGTGCAACAAAGTAGAATCGCACACTTAGTGCTGTACAATTTAATCCCGCGCACTTAGCACCAATCTCATGGTCATAAATGGTTATCCCGCACATTTAGTGCCGAGATCAACAACTCATTACATCTCACCTCATTTATTTCATTCAACAATTTCATCATCACATACGTACATGCATATATATATGTACATTTATTCTTTCCATTCAGCATCAATACACAACATTATGACCATTGAAATAATACCAACTACATGCTTAATGACTTACCTCGTGTTGGGTAAGACGGTTCCAACTCGGCTACTCGATAACCTTTTCTTTGCCTTTGCTCGATTCACCTCCTTTAGCTCCTTGAGCTATATCAATAATTTAACTAGTTTAACCACCTTGCTAAATTTTTACAATCCAATCTCACATGTATATGTATGTTAGTATATTCGGCTAATAATCTCATGCAACTACCAAAGCCGAATCAACTAAATATACTTATGTATACACACATATATCATCATCGAAATCACCTAAGCTTAGACATCGATTTTTAATTTCAAGTAAGTTGCCGAATGCAACCTTACTAAATTCTCATGGATTCAATATACCATTACCATGAAATCAACAACCAAATTCATAGACAATTTAGGAAAATCACATTACAATTCTCATATTCAAGCAAAGACCATGGCCGAATGCACATATGACCTCATAACAAAAATATTGAACCTTTGGTTGCCCAATTAGCTTAACATCCATCAAATTTTTAAATCAAGAAGCTCACCTCATCTATAATCAACTCTCAATGCCCTAAGGCATCAAAAACAACATCAAAGAAATACAACCATCCATGGCCGAATGTCCTAGCCGAATTGTTTTAACCATGAGTAACATAACAAGCATAGATCGTGTTTATGGATATACCGTGGCCGATTCAAGCTAATCACCTCCAAAATCATCAACCATTTTCGTTGCATATAACATATATAAACATGAATAAGTTTCATATAATCCCTTAACACATTAATTTCTTTCATCAACAACCTTTTCCTTGAACACTTTCTCATGACCGATTGCTCATGTTATCAACAAGATTCAAAGTTTAAACATGGGCTATTTAAAACATGCATGCATCTCAAAGACAACATCAAACATACCTTAGTCTAACCACCACCATAGCCGATTTTTCTCAAGCCTTTTTCCCCTTCCTTTCTTTCCTCTATTCGGCCAAGGATGTTCAAGAATGAACTCTTTTTTTTTTTTGTTTTCTTTCTTCAATTCACGGCAACAAGGGGGGGGGGTGAGACCATGTACTTTTTTTTTCTCCATCACCCTTCTTTCATTATTTAATCACCATGCTTATTATTTTATTATTCTTAACATGCATCACTAGCATAACATGTTGGAGACATGTTTCCACCTATAGCATGGCCGGCCACTACATATTAGGGAGGGGGAATTTGACATGCAAGTCCCCTTTTTCTTCCACATGCACTAATAGGTCCTCATGCATTGACCTATCACATTTTAAAATTTTCTCATATAAGTCCTATTGACTAAATTCACATGCAATCGACTAAATCGAAGCTTGAAATTTTTACACATTCATGATTACATATTCTAGACAATAAACATCACATTCAAACCTTTCGGTGACTCGGTTTAGCGGTCCCGAAACCACTTCCCGGCTAGGGTCAATTTTGGGCTGTCACAACTCTCCCTCACTTAAGAAATTTTCGTCCTCGAAAATCTTACCAGTAAATAGGTTTGGATATCGTTCCTTCATCGAGCTCTCGGGTTCCCAGGTTGCTTCCTCGATCCCGTGTTTGAGCCACAACACCTTAACCAACGGAACCCTTTTGTTTCGCAACTCTTTCACCTCACGAGCTAGGATACGTATCGGTTCTTCTTCATAACTCATATCGGCTTGAATTTCAGCCTCTGATGGGCTAATTATATGCGACGGATCAGATCGATAGCGTCGAAGCATCGAAACATGAAAGACATCGTGAATCTTTTCAAGCTCAGGGGGCAAAATCAATCTATACGCAACTGGCCCCACTCGTTCGGAGATTTCGTACGGCCCAATGAATCTCGGGCTCAACTTGCCCTTACGGCCAAACCTAAGTACCTTTTTCCAAGGCGAAACTTTAAGGAACACTTTATCTCCCACCTGATATTCAATGTCCTTCCGTTTCAGATCCGCATACGATTTCTGACGATCTGTGGCTGCCTTCAAACTTTCACGGATTACTTTTACTTTCTGTTCAGCATCTTTAATCAAATCAACTCCGAAAATTTTACTTTCACCAAGCTCGGTCCAAAACAATGGTGTACGGCATTTACGACCGTACAAAGCCTCGTAAGGTGCCATCTTAATACTTGATTGAAAACTATTGTTGTAAGCGAATTCAATCAAAGGTACATACCGTTCCCATGAACCACTAAACTCAAGGATGCAGCATCTCAGCATATCCTCGAGTATCTGAATTATCCGCTCGGATTGACCATCGGTTTGGGGATGAAAAGCGGTGCTAAAATGCAGCTGGGTACCCAAAGCTTCTTGCAATTTCTTCCAAAATCGCGAGGTGAATCTCGGATCTCTATCCGACACGATAGAAATAGGTACTCCATGTAATCTCACAATCTGAGAAACATACAACTCGGCTAGTTTATCCAATGAGAAATCCGTACGCACGGGGATAAAGTGAGCCGACTTAGTCAGCCTATCAACAACAACCCAAATCGCATCCTTCTTACTTGCGGACAATGGCAGTCCGGACACAAAGTCCATTGTGACTCGGTCCCATTTCCACTCGGGTATCATGATCGGCTGAAGTAACCCTGAAGGCACTTGATGTTCCGCTTTCACTTGCTGACATATTAAACATCTCGAAACAAAGTCGGAGATGTCTCGCTTCATACCATGCCACCAAAATCGACGTTTCAAGTCGTTGTACATTTTCGTGCTCCCCGGGTGAATTGACATTCGGCTACAATGGGCTTCGTTCAGGATCATCGGAATGAGTTCCGAATTCCTTGGAACGCACAAACGACTTCTAAACCTCAAACAACCATCATCATCAATCTGAAACTCCGATTCCTTGTTTGGAACACACTCAGCTCGTTTTGCAACTAATTCATCATCGACTTTCTGAGCTTCATGAATTTGATGAGTCAATAATGGTTTGGCTTTTAATTCAGCTACTAACACATTGTCAGGTAGAACAGACAAGTGTACATTCATCGCTCGCAAAGCAAACAGTGATTTCCGGCTTAAGGCGTCCGCAACCACATTAGCCTTTCCCGGGTGGTAATCAATGACAAGCTCATAATCCTTCAACAATTCAAGCCAACGTCTTTGTCGCAGATTCAAGTCCCGTTGAGTCATCAAATATTTGAGACTTTTGTGATCCGAAAACACATGGCACTTCTCACCAAACAAATAATGTCGCCATATTTTCAATGCAAACACAATGGCGGCTAGTTCGAGATCATGGGTCGGATAATTTCTCTCGTGTGGCTTCAATTGTCTCGACGCATAGGCC
This sequence comes from Gossypium hirsutum, assembly GCF_007990345.1. NCBI lineage: Eukaryota > Viridiplantae > Streptophyta > Magnoliopsida > Malvales > Malvaceae > Gossypium > Gossypium hirsutum. The sequence continues at coordinate 30,511,866 of NC_053435.1, read as the reverse complement.
ACAACTCGACCTTCTTGCATCAATACACAACCCAACCCGAGTAGGGATGCGTCACTATAAACGACAACTCTTTACCCGATTCGGGTTGCACCAAAATTGGAGCTTTAGTCAGATGAGTTTTCAGTTGATCGAAGCTTTTCTGACATTTCTCCGTCCATTCGAACTTAACATCCTTCTGAAGTAGCTTCGTCATTGGTGTGGCTATCATCGAGAAACCTTTGACAAATCGTCGGTAATAACCGGCGAGCCCTAGAAAGCTCCGGACTTCGGTAACGTTTCTCGGAGGCTTCCAGTTAAGTATGGCTGAAATTTTGCTCGGGTCAACCCGAATACCCGATGCGGATACCACATGACCCAAGAAGCTAACCTCTCTTAGCCAGAACTCACACTTACTGAACTTAGCATATAACTGCTTATCCCGCAAAATTTGCATCACTAGCCTCAGATGCTCAGCATGTTCGGCCTCATCTCTTGAATAGACCAAGATGTCATCAATAAACACAACTACGAACCGATCCAAGTACGGCCTAAAGATCCGATTCATCAAATCCATAAACACCGCAGGGGCATTAGTGAGCCCAAACGGCATCACTAAGAACTCATAGTGACCGTACCTCGTTCTGAAAGCAGTTTTGGGTACGTCCGAATCTCGAATCCGTAACTGATAATAACCCGATCTCAAATCTATCTTTGAAAACACCGATGCTCCCTTTAATTGATCGAACAGATCATCTATACGCGGTAACGGATACTTATTCTTTATCGTCACTTTATTCAGTTGACGATAGTCAATGCACAACCTCAGGGTTCCGTCCTTCTTTTTCACGAACAATACTGGTGCACCCCAAGGCGAGAAACTCGGTCGAGCGAAACCTCTATCCGTCAATTCTTGCAACTGAGCTTTCAACTCTTTTAACTCAGTTAGTGCCATACGATACGGAGCGATCGAAATTGGCGTAGTTCCAGGTACAAGCTCAATTCCAAACTCTACTTCCCGAACAGGTGGCAAACCCGGTAACTCTTCAGGAAAAACATCCGGGTATTCACAAACCACCGGCACCGATTCGGGTTTCTTTTCTAACTCCTTGTCATCAAGTACATACGCGAGGTATGCTTCGCACCCTTTCCTTACATATTTCTGGGCCAACATTGCTGATATTACAGCTGGCAACCCCCTTAAGTCCGCAGACTCAACTCGGATTATTTCGTTATTTGCGCACCTCAAATCGATAGTCTTGCTTTTGCAATTCACAACCGCATCATGCGCGGTTAACCAATCCAAACCAAGAATAACATCAAACTCGTCGAACGGCAAAAGCATCAAATCAGCCGGAAAACAGGATTCTCGGATTAATAGAGGGCATCTCTTACACACTTTATCAACAAGTACGCATTGACCCAAAGGGTTTGATACTCGAATTACGAGCTCAGTAGACTCAACAGGTAGAGTCTTACTGGTTGCTAAGGTTTCGCATACATATGAATGAGTAGAACCAGGGTCAATCAATGCAATCACATTAGTATCAAAGAGAGTGAAGGTACCAGTGATGACGTCGGGGGAGGATGCCTCCTCTCGTGCGCGAATGGCATATGCTCTAGCAGGAGCACGGTTCTCGGCGCGATCGGCCGTATCAGAAGCCCCCCTCTGACTACCACCCCTGCCTCCAAAAATTCTCGGTGGTCTACCTCTAGATGTCACTCCACTAGGTCTTGCACCTTGAATCTTATTCTTCTCATCCAGCTCCGTGCAATCTCTAATGAAGTGGTCCTTCGAACCGCATCCGTAACAGGCCCTGTTAGTAGACTTGCCCCAACATTCACCTAGGTGTCGTCTTCCACATTGGGGACATTCAGGTTTCTCGTGCCGATTATTGCCCACACTAGCTACCGAAGTAGCTCGGGAGCCCATCGATGGTCTTGCCCTGATGGAAATTCCCGTAGTCGCCCTCGACTTACTAATGTCCTCCCTGAACTTCTTCACAGCTGAGAACGGAGCTTTACCCGTCGATCTTTTACGATAATCTCTAGCTTCAAATTCAGCCTTCCTCTTCTCCTTTCCAAGTTCCTCCGCCTTGCAGGCTCGTTCGACTAGTGTTACGAATTCCTTTATTTCCAGAATACCCATTAGTAGCTTTAAATCTTCGTTCAATCCTTCCTCAAATCTTTTGCACATAGCAACCTCATCAGCTACGCACTCCCGGGCATACCTACTAAGTCTTACGAATTCATGTTCGTATTCAGATACAGTCATACGGCCTTGCTTGAGTTCCAAGAACTCCTTACGCTTCTGGTCAATGAACCGTTGGCTAATAAATTTCTTCCGAAATTCCGTTTGAAAGAAGTCCCAAGTTACTCGCTCGTTCGGGACTATGGAAATCAATGTCCTCCACCAATAGTAGGCTGAGTCTCGCAACAAAGATACAGCACATTTTAGACATTCATCGGGTGTGCATGACAATTCATCGAACACCCGAATGGTGTTATCAAGCCAGAACTCGGCCCTTTCGGCATCATCAGTTACTATGGCCTTGAACTCCTCGGCCCCACGCTTCCTAATCAAGTCTACAGGTAGCTTACTCAGCCTCACAGGATCAGCGACTGACGGCCTTACAGGCTCTTGGGGTGGGTTATTCAAATTTGGGAATTGTTGGACAGCCGGGTTGGCTCGGGCATATTGCGCGAACCACTCATTCATCATGGTAAAGAAGGCTTGTTTAGCCCCCTCACCTTGATTATTCGCAGATGACTGGGGTTCAACAGGCGGCGTCCCTTGTGCAGGAGCAGCCGCTACGCTCTCAACGTCATCCGCTAGGGTTCTTTCTTCACCGGGATCCATTTACTAATCAAGACAAAAACATTTCAACCGTCAGAAGTCATCACCCTTTTAAACATTAACATTATGGCATGTATAGCTAGACTCATACGTGCTATGGCAGTCCTAGAACCGACTAAACCATAGCTCTGATACCAATAAAATGTAACACCCCGAACCCGAAACCGTCATCGGGGTCGAACACGAGGTGTTGACTGGCTTTACCCTCTTACAAAATTTATTTTCCAGACACTGCCCAATCTGTGTACTAGTCGTTTTAAAATTCATATCTTGAGTTTCGTAACTCGAAAATCAGTTTCGTAATTTTTCCCAGAAACTAGACTCATGTGCCCATCTATGTATTTTTTTCTAGAATTTTTGGTTGGGCCAATTAGTACAGTTTATTAGTCAAAGTTCCCCAAGTTGCAGGGGTCGACTACACTGACCTTTGCCCATTACGACTGGGATATCTCCCTGCACGGGGCTTCAATACTGTTGCCGTTTGTTTCTATGGAAACTAGACTCAGAGAGGAATCTGCACATATATGGTACGACCCCTAATTATCTCTGGTTAATTTATAATGAATTTCCAAAGTTGGAGCAGGGAATCCAGAAACCGTTCTGGCCCTGTCCCACTAAAATCTGATTATCTCTTAATATACTGCCCATATGATCTTTTCGTTACTTCCTCATGAAAACAGACTCATCGAGCTTCGATTACATAATTTATTCATCAATTAATTCCACTCCTACTATTTTTAGTGATTTTTCAATCTCATGACACTGCTGCTGCCAGCATCTGTTACGAAAGTAACTAGGTCCATTTCATGCCTACCCTCGATCCAACTCAATCGAACATTCGTGCCATTTTCGCATGGCTTAAAGTTTACATGCCATAATTCAAACACAACGTACTAGCTTATACATGCCAAAATGATCTTCTAAGCACACTAAGAAGAAAGTACCAAAACTAGCTATCTGGTGTGATGACTTCGTTGACGGCCCGACCCCGCAAAGATTGATGAGTCCAAGCAACCTATAATGGGTGACAAGGAAACACCGGGTGAGTTTATAACTCAGTAAGTCATAAGCAATGCTCTACTATACATCAATAACATTATCACAAGAGGAATAAAATGGAATGAGACAATTTACTCCATCCATACCGAACCATACCATAGTTCCACCAACCTACCGATTCAATTTCATATCAATTCATGCCTTCACAATTCATATACTCATCAATAGGACATTGAAGCATTTTCATAAATCAATTTATTTTCGTTACAATCAAACCACAAAACGGCCTTTCACCCATCCTACGATAAATTTTTATGTACGTGACTTCAAGTATAGTTGTCACATAGGTTCAACTTACCGAGCTCAACACCAAGTATACGCATAGCACATATTAGCCATGTCCTCAAGACACTTACCCGATCCACTGTCCGCGATCAGCTCAATAGTGTCGCACACATAGTGTCCATAATGATTCACGAATGTATATTGAGCCCGCACACTCAGTGCTATATAATCAACTCGCACATTTAGTGCCACGTAATCAAATCGCACACTTAGTGCTACATAGTCAAACCCGCACACTTAGTGCCGCATGGTCAATTCGCACACTTAGTGCATCATATTCATTTCGCACACTTAGTGCAACAAAGTAGAATCGCACACTTAGTGCTGTACAATTTAATCCCGCGCACTTAGCACCAATCTCATGGTCATAAATGGTTATCCCGCACATTTAGTGCCGAGATCAACAACTCATTACATCTCACCTCATTTATTTCATTCAACAATTTCATCATCACATACGTACATGCATATATATATGTACATTTATTCTTTCCATTCAGCATCAATACACAACATTATGACCATTGAAATAATACCAACTACATGCTTAATGACTTACCTCGTGTTGGGTAAGACGGTTCCAACTCGGCTACTCGATAACCTTTTCTTTGCCTTTGCTCGATTCACCTCCTTTAGCTCCTTGAGCTATATCAATAATTTAACTAGTTTAACCACCTTGCTAAATTTTTACAATCCAATCTCACATGTATATGTATGTTAGTATATTCGGCTAATAATCTCATGCAACTACCAAAGCCGAATCAACTAAATATACTTATGTATACACACATATATCATCATCGAAATCACCTAAGCTTAGACATCGATTTTTAATTTCAAGTAAGTTGCCGAATGCAACCTTACTAAATTCTCATGGATTCAATATACCATTACCATGAAATCAACAACCAAATTCATAGACAATTTAGGAAAATCACATTACAATTCTCATATTCAAGCAAAGACCATGGCCGAATGCACATATGACCTCATAACAAAAATATTGAACCTTTGGTTGCCCAATTAGCTTAACATCCATCAAATTTTTAAATCAAGAAGCTCACCTCATCTATAATCAACTCTCAATGCCCTAAGGCATCAAAAACAACATCAAAGAAATACAACCATCCATGGCCGAATGTCCTAGCCGAATTGTTTTAACCATGAGTAACATAACAAGCATAGATCGTGTTTATGGATATACCGTGGCCGATTCAAGCTAATCACCTCCAAAATCATCAACCATTTTCGTTGCATATAACATATATAAACATGAATAAGTTTCATATAATCCCTTAACACATTAATTTCTTTCATCAACAACCTTTTCCTTGAACACTTTCTCATGACCGATTGCTCATGTTATCAACAAGATTCAAAGTTTAAACATGGGCTATTTAAAACATGCATGCATCTCAAAGACAACATCAAACATACCTTAGTCTAACCACCACCATAGCCGATTTTTCTCAAGCCTTTTTCCCCTTCCTTTCTTTCCTCTATTCGGCCAAGGATGTTCAAGAATGAACTCTTTTTTTTTTTGTTTTCTTTCTTCAATTCACGGCAACAAGGGGGGGGGGGTGAGACCATGTACTTTTTTTTTCTCCATCACCCTTCTTTCATTATTTAATCACCATGCTTATTATTTTATTATTCTTAACATGCATCACTAGCATAACATGTTGGAGACATGTTTCCACCTATAGCATGGCCGGCCACTACATATTAGGGAGGGGGAATTTGACATGCAAGTCCCCTTTTTCTTCCACATGCACTAATAGGTCCTCATGCATTGACCTATCACATTTTAAAATTTTCTCATATAAGTCCTATTGACTAAATTCACATGCAATCGACTAAATCGAAGCTTGAAATTTTTACACATTCATGATTACATATTCTAGACAATAAACATCACATTCAAACCTTTCGGTGACTCGGTTTAGCGGTCCCGAAACCACTTCCCGGCTAGGGTCAATTTTGGGCTGTCACAGCCATTATGTCGAGCATTACCACTATAAAAATATATTTTTTTTGTATTCGTATATTTTATGTTTTAAATTTATAAAATACTGCTATTTTTTGGATGTCACCTAATCACTTTGTGGCACCAGTTAAAAATTTATGTTTTTTTACTTCACTGGGATTAATGGAAGCAAGAGGAGGAAAACTAGGTGTTGCCCGCCTGACAGTGTGGCAACACACATGTTTATTATAGAAAACACCCCCATTTTCATGAATAATTTGGGTGCAATATCATTTTCGTAATTATTTTTTTGTATTATTAAAATACCTATTTAATTTCTTATATTTTTAAACCCATGGTTGCTAATATTTTGGTATAACCACTTAACCCTTTTTATGTATTAGGGATTTCTAGAAGAGATGCTATACTTGTTGAAAGTTAAGCATATATTTTATGGAAGGCGTGTAACACCCCATACCCGTACTCGAGGCCGAGATAAGGTAAGAGGCGTTACCGGACAAACATACAAACATTAAACTAAAATACGGGCCATAAAATTTCATTCATATTTCAAAACGTTCATTCACTTACACATAGTCCCTTATTTGAGTCTACGGAGCCCAAAACATACTTTAGAAAGGGTTCGAGACTAAACCAAGAACTTACGAAAATCTTAGAAATTTCATGCTTTAAGGCTCCACACGCCCGTGTCCCAAAGTCGTGTTCCATACATGGCTGAGACACATGGCCGTGTCTCTGCCTGTGTGGAATATACCTAGGCTATTTTCCAAGCTTTGGTCAACCTTAATCTCTTACACACTTATACATTTATACCAAGATTATCATCTTACCAAATATCTTCAGCTTAATCATCAAGCATTCATATTTAAAGCTAGATCATATCTTTATAAAATACCACAATTCAGATGCGTAGAATAACATGTTTGCTTGAAACATTTCAATTCAACTCCATACCCAACAAGCATTACATTGAGACTAGTCATATATATATATATATATACATGTCATGATACATATCATTCTCTTTCTGTTTTCTTATAAACACATATCATTTATTTCATTATATCAATATTTCATATACCATAGTTTCCATGTATTCCACATATATTTATTTTCCTCCTCCTCCTCTCCATTCCACATCCTTAATGTATATAGCATTCTTGTAAGTACGATTTCACAATTTACTAATAAATGCTCACATCAAACTGTCCACACGAGTCATAGTCACTTACTTATTTATAATTTGAGCTAAAGAGCTTCAAATTAAGATCTGTAAATTTTCCCTGACATATCTTTCCACCATAAAATTTTCATAATTTTTTGTTTATCCAATTAGTACATTTTATTCATTAAAATTTCCCCTGTTTCACTTTCTAATAGTTCTGACCTCTCCTCACTAAAAATTAATTATCTTACAGTACAGAACTTGGATAATGTTCTTGTTGATTTATCTTGAAAATAGACTCATTAGGGATTTTAAAAATATAAGTTTGAGCCTCTAATTATTTTTCTATAATTTTTTATGATTTTCCAAAGTCAGAATAGGGGATCACGTAATCATTTTGAACTAGTCTCACAAAAACATAAATAACTCAAAATATAGAACTCATTTTCTTGCTCTATTTCTTTTATATGAAAATAGACTCATTAAGATTTAATTTGATATCTCATTAAGTTTCTGATTCAATTTCTACTATTTTTTGTGATTTTTCAAAATCACATCACTGCTACTATCCAAAACAGTTTTATTGCTAATTCACTCTTTCACACTTTCTTTGTATTAACCTCATTTTAACATACATATCACAAATCATTTTCACTACATTTCATACATCACAAGTATAGGCCCATGATCACAAGGTCACCATAAAATCATCCTCACATATAACTTACTTGTTTATAACCTTACCACATCCCGATCACTTAATGTACACATCATTCACATAACCAAGTTCCTGCACTTATTCATCACAAAACTCACAAAGCAATACATAGAGAGTCTCCTGTTGAACACTTCGGATCAATCCTCGATACTTGGTGGTTTCAGCACATAGCTCCACCCATCATATAGTTCGGCTCTCTTATACACATGGTGAACACTTAGTACCACCCATGTGACCTAGCCAGTTTATCTCGTAGCTCTCTTGTCTACATGGTGTCCCTCACCTGGAACCACGCATGCGACCTAGCTACATATATCCCGTAGCTCTCTTGTCTACATGGTGTACACATAGTATCACCCATGCGACCTAGCTACATCATAATGTCTTGTAGCTCTCTTGTACACATGATGTGCACTCAGCACCATACATGTGACCTAGCTACATACCATCTGTATCATCCAATCTTTCCGAAGGTTCAACCGGGATTTCTCTCTCTTTTCCAACAATTTCACCAATCAAGTAATTATCAACAAACATATTCCAATATTATTATAAAATATCATAATACAAGTAAATTTGATGTATTACTTACAATAAACTTACATCTCATTTAATATCAAGGCAATAACATTAAATTACACATTGCCTTATTAAAAATCATATGAACTTACAATTTCCCATAATATCCATAATCATAGAAATCACATTTATGTATGATAATTCAATGCACTTCATGTACCATAGACATATTTTTAAATCAATTCATAAACTGGGCACCATAAACATTTAATTTAACATAATTCAATTAATTCACTAAATTTAACTTTCAAATACAAATTACAGCATTATTGTTGTATTATTATCACACCAACTTACATACTTTCAACACCTCGGCAATCACAGTAAATATATCAATTTTACATTGAAACATGCATAAATTAATGCTTATTATACATATGAACTTACCTCGATACTAAAACGGCCATTTTACCAACTTTCCCAATTTTTTATTTTTCTCTCATTCTAGGTTCAAATCTCATTTTTCGGGATCTAAAACATCATATTTTACTTATTTAATTAATTTACTATTCAAAATATTCCTTAACTCAAACTTTGGAAAAATTACAATTTTGCCCCTAAACTTTTGCATATTTACACTTTTGCCCCTAGGCTCGAGAATTAAACTTCATCCCTTATTCTTATGTTTTATGACATGCTGATCACTTTTCCCTTCTATGGAAACATCAAATTCTCACTCTAACATATACTTATGACTATTACGTGTTTTTACCGATTAAGTCATTTTACTCGTTTTCACTCAAAATCGAGTAGCACAAGTTGTCTAAAATAATTTAAAACCTCATATTCTATCATAAAACATCAAAATAAACACATTTCACCTATGGGTATTTTTCCAAATATGAACCCTAGCTTAAATTATTGCTGGAATAAGCTTAATCAAATTACCGGGATTCTAAAAACGTAAAGAACTTGAAAAACGGGGTTAGAATGGACTTACTATTGAGATTGGAAAGCTTGAAAACCATAGCCATGGCTTCCCCCATGCTAATTTCGGCCTCCATGAAAAAGATGAGTCAATTTTGGCTTTATTTTCCCTTTTTATTTCTTTTAATTACCAAATGACCAAAATGCCCTTCTTTACTAAACTTTCAAAAATTTCATCCATGTCCAATTTTTGTCCATAACTTAGAAATTGGTCAAATTGCTATTTAAGACCTCCTAATTAATACTTCAAAGAAATTTCATACTAGAAACTTCTAGAATGCAAGTTTTGCAACTTATTCAATTTAGTCCCTAACTTCAAATTGAGCACTTTATGCATAGAATTTCTTCACGAAATTTTCACACAATCATGCAATCATATCATAGACCTCAAAATAATCATAAAATAATTATTTTTATCTCGTATTTTGTGGTCTCGAAACCTCTGTTCTAACTAGACCCAATTTTGGGCTATTACAAGGCGGGTTTTCTTCATTAAAATAATAAAAAAAATTAATTACAAAAATTGTATTGCACCTAGATTATTTGTGAAAATAGAGTATTTTCTACAGTAAACATGGATATCGCCACACTGTCAAGCAACATCACCCTAGATTTTCTCCCCTTGTTGCCATCAATCCTAATGAGGTAAAAAAAAAGCGCCAAGTGGTCAGACGACACCCAAAAAATACCAATATTTTGCAAATATGAAATATAAACTATATGGATCTAAAAAAAATTTTATAGTGGTGTCGCTTCACACATTGACGACGTTGATGTTATTTTTTTTCTAAAAAGGTCTGACAGGGAAAAAAAGAGTTGAAATAGAAATATATATATATTGTTTTTATAGTGGTGTCGCCAGGTGACACTGGTGGGGTTTTTTTTATTAAAAAAGGTGATGTAAGATGGTGTTGCTAATGTGTCAGGCGACACTGGTTTGAAAATTAAAAAAATTGATTGTTAATAGGTGTTGCCACATTACCAAGCGCTACAACACCCTATATATACCCCCTTCGTGGCAAAAAAAAATTAATTGTTTAACAAAACAACAAAGAAAAAAAAGAGCTTGTATAATAAAATGGGAGAGAAATGTTCAAACCAAAAAAAAATATTTTTTATCCAGTATATTGTTTCTAGTGTATTTAGGAGGAAATATTGATATTTTTGAACAATTTATACAGGTGCTGCCAATATGTCAAGTGACACCACTTAAAAAATTACTTTTTTCCCATGGTATGATTAACTAATAATTAATGGTAGAGCTTGGATGGTGCTTCCTCACAGTATGGAGGCACCCATATTTGCTATAGATTTCGGCTCATTTCTATGATTAATTTGTACTTCATAAAATTTTCGTAATTATGTTTTTTTACTATTTTTATAAAAAAAACCTGTGGAAGGCATTTTTATGACATTTGTAGGAAAGTGCATGTTGGTGATGAACTAAAGCTAGCTTTATAAAGTTATAATAGAGACTAAATTTCAAAGGCATGTTGAACTAATTACCAAGATTAATCATTAAGCTCAGGTAAGTCTATTGAGAATAACCCCAAGACACTGGTCAAGGGCATATTTTGACACTAGATGTCACTCAGATGTTGTGGACAACAACTTCTCTGAAGCTTTTTGTGACAACCCGAATTAGGGCCTAATCGGAATAATGATTTTGTGACCACAAATCCGAGATAGAAATAATCGTTTTATAATTATTTTGGGGTTTATGATATGATTTCATGATTTCATGAAAATTTTGTGATAAAATTCTGTGCATTTCGCGCTTAAGTTGAGAATAGGGACTAAATCAAATAAATTGTAAAACTCGTGTTTTAGAAGTTTTTAGTATGAAATTTCTTTGGGATATTAATTAGGAGGTCTTAAATAGAAATTTGACCCATTCTTAAGTTATGGACAAAAGTTGGACATGGAGGGCATTTTTTTGAAAGTTTAGTAGTAAGGGCATTTTGGTCATTTGCATATTAAATGAAATAAAATGGGAAAAATAACAAAAAATTGGTTATCATCTTCATTAGTTGCTGCTGAAAATTTCTCTCCTCCATAGCTAGGGTTTCTTCAACTTTCAAGCTTCATAGTAAGTGAATTCAAGCCCCGTTTTTAATGTTCTTCACATTTTTGAAATCCTCGTAGCTTTTACTTATTTCTACCATTAGTTCGAGTTAGGGTTTATGTTTAAAAATTTACCCATGAATGATAGGCATGTATTTTGTTGTTTGATGGTAGAATATGAATGTTTGAAGTTAGGAGAACGATCTTTTCTAAGCGATTTTTAACGAAAACGAGCAAAACGGCATAATCGATAAAAATACCTATTGTTCATAACTATGTGTTAGAGTGAGAATTTGATGTTTCCATAGAAGAGAAAAATGATCAGTAGGTCATTAAACATAAGAATAAGGGTTGAAATTAAATTTCCGAGCCTTGGGGAAAAATCATAATTTTGTAAAAGTTAGGGGGCAAAAATGTAATTTTTGTATAATGTGATTTTTGGATTAAAATAAATAGTTTGAGTGTTAAATGAGCTAAATATGTTGTTATAGATCAAGAAAGGCGTGGAATCGACCTCGAACGAGGAAAGGAGAAAGTTTTGGAGTAAATTGCAAAATTCCCATATTTTGCACAGAGGTAAGTTTGTATATAAATAATACATTAATTTCATTTACATTTTTATATTTCAACCTATTATATATATATATATTAGCTGATGTTGAAGTATAAATCGACTATTGAAAGAATGGAAATAAATAATAGAGAGAGAGATCCCGGTTGAACATTCGGAAAAATCGAATAAAATAGAGGGAGCGTAGCTAGGTCACATGTATGGTGCCGAGTGCACATCATGTGTACAAGAAGGCTACGAGATACTATATAGTAGCTAGGTCACATGTGTGTTACGGGATGTATCCCATGTAGACAAGAGAGCTACGTGAGAGATAAATGTAGCTAGGTCACAAGTGTGATACGGAATGTATCCCATGTAGACAAGAGAGCTACGTGAGAGATGAATGTAGCTAGGTAGCATGAGTGATTCCAAGTGAAGAACACCATGTAGACAAGAGAGCTATGAGATAAATCGACTAGGTCGCATGAGTGGTACTAAGTGTTCACCATGTGTACAAGAGAGCCGAATTAAATGAGATATGATGGTGGGGCTGTGTGCTGAAACTATCAAGTATCAAGGATTTTTTCGAATTGTTCAACGGGATGGTTTTGTGGTGACATTGTAGTCATAGACCTACACTTGTGATGTATGAAATGTGATGAAAATGATTTGTAGTATATATATATATGTAAGTTAAAATGAGGTTAGTATAAAGAATGTGTGAAAGAATGAAATTAGCATTAAAACTGTTTTGGATAGTAGCAGTAACGTGATTTTGAAAATTCACCAAAAATAGAAGGAATTTAATTAGAGGTTGAATGAGATGTGAAATTAAAGCCTAATGAGTCTATTTTCATATAAAAGAAACAGAGCAAGCAAAGGAATTCTATATTTTGAGATATTTACAATTGTGTGAGACTTGCTCAGGATGACTATTAAATCCCCTGTTTCAACTTTGAAAAATAATTAAAAATTGTACAAAACAAATTAAGAAATATAGTTTATATTCATAAATTCCTTATTGAATCTAGTTTTAAATGAAACAGGTTTCATGGTTATTTGAATTGTGTACTGAGAGAAATTCAATTCGTAATGAACAGAGGTCAGATCAGTTAAGCTGTGTAACAGGGGAAAATTTAACTAATAAACTGTACTAATTGGCTGAACCAAAAATTCTAGAAAAAAATTAGTAAGAATTTTTATGAGTCTAGATTCAGGGAAATTTTACAGATTTGAATTTTTAGTATCGTAACTCGAGTTATGATTTATTTAGTGATCATGACGCAGGAGGGACAGCTTGATCAAATTGGAGTAAACAATAAAATTAAAAATATGATATAATTGAGTTACGTTGTAAACATATTAGATTTCTTATTTGTTATTTATATACTTACTTACTAAGCTATAAGCTTACTTTCTTTTCTCTCCTTTGTCTTATAGTGTCGTCCAGCTAGCACAGGAGTCAGAGATCGTAGAAGATCTGCACGCACTATCAATACTCTTGGTATCTGAACTCAACATTTTGAAATATGGCATGTATAGCAGACTTAGTTATTTTGTTACGTGTCATAATTGTCTAGGTTCAAATTACTACTTATAGTATCAAACTAATCATTTTGTACGAAGCATTTGAAGTTGGTTTGTATTGTTAATGGCATATGTTATAATGATCAAATTGCACGCCATATTTTTGTTGGGTTTTGTTTAATAGTATATACTATAATTTGTTAATACCTCGTACCCTGTTCCGGCGACAGATACGGGTAAGGGGTGTTACACTTTTAACACTATAATAATTCTAACAAGGTTAGTGTCCTTTATTAGTTGGCTAGAGGCTATGAGGTTTTATCTAATGGGCAGGGTAGAGAAAAACATGAAAAAGTACAAGGAGTAGTGGGTGTATTCTACCCTAAAGTTGTTGCAAAATTAGAACAAAATAAAAAACATAGTTCATACTGTCATGTAAGATAGAATAGGGTTGAAAGGTTTGAAGTAGTATGTTGGACTAATGTATGTGATTGATTGTGAAAAATGACATTACAATTGTAAGGCTTGGGATTTAACCAGTATCTCATGTTCCCATGCAATTGCTACCATATTATGGAAGAGAGGAGAAATTTTAGATGATATATTCACTAGTTATAGTACAGAGGTCTATAAAAAATTTGTTTACATGTGATATATCCTTTTCCAAGTGAGAATTTTAGATAAGGTCAAACACAGAATTGATTGATCCACCATATCCTAAAAGAATTCCTCGAAGAACCTAACACCACGTTTGATTTCCATGAATAACTAAACGGTTCTTGACTAATTCAATGATAAATAGTCATTCATTAGTTTGGTTCACTGAATCCTTCATTCCATGAAATCTCATTCATCCCCTATTCCACCTTCTCCCATAATAGCCATTCCCCACCAGAACCAAAGAATAGAAATACAGAGCCTCCACCAAATACAGGAAAAAAAAAATATAACCTCCCATTCTTGCCTTTCACCATTCTCCCTCAGCAAGCACCTCAAGCTACCACACCCCTAACCCTATCTCCTTGTTATCGTTCGATTATTCTCATCCCACGACAGGTTTTTTGATTGAGCTCTGAATAAGTTATAGAGTTTTTGAGCAAGAAAAAGAAAAGGAAAACAGAGATAGGGGAGATAAGGAAATCGTTCAAGGATTCTCTCAAGGCTCTTGAAGCTGATATTCATTTTGCCAATACCCTGTAATTTCTTCTTTCTTTTACTCTTCCTTTATTTTCTGTAGATGATCATGGCTAGTACCGATTCATCATGATTTTTTTTTCTGTAGATAGTAAGGGATTTCAATTTCAGGTTGGGATTTGTTGGGATTGTATCTGTAAAGACTACAATTTTTTTTTCTATTCGTTAATTGCTCTATCAGTGCATTAGTGATTTCCCTTTGGATTCTTTTCTTGATTTAGGGCTTCCTTGTTTTGCTAAGTTTAATTTTTTTATTTTGGATTTTTTTGTTTGTTTTGGGTTTGAAGTTAAATTTTAACAGTAGTGAAGTTTAATATTCTGCTGCTTGAATTTGCTTGTTTGCATATTTGTTAGAATGGGAATCGGGTTCAAAGGTCAAATGTGTTCTAGTTGAGGGTAGCTCCTCACCTGCGTTTTGTGCAGGTACTTAAGGAAATAACACGCCTTCTTCTTTAGTTGGGAAAAGATACTTGTAAATAGCTTTTCGTGTTTGTAATGAAAACTGTGTATATATATCATTGTTGGCTATGTTTCATTTTGCTAGTGTTAAGGGAGTTTTTAGGGCTAACCATTCACGGGAATCGCAGGAATGGATATTAAAGTGTTGTTGCTGAAATTCAGAAGGACATAAACCCTCCTTTTGTGCCAAAGGTTTTTCTTTTTCCCTTCCATTTGTAAATGCATACTATCTAACCTACAAACTTGTCATGCTTAGTTGTTTTTTCTCTATTATAGATATCACAAACGTTTGCAATTTGCTAAAATCAAGCCAACACACAAGACATCTATTATGTTTACCCAAACTTGGAATATACTCTTGCTGTGACTATGATACAATTAACCTTCTGGAAACCTTTATGATTGCTCATATCGGTGACAATAAAGAATTATCCTTCTCATTTTTTTGGAAAAAAGAAAATTCGTTTGATTTTACTTGCATGCTTCTCAATTTGAAACCCTCACTTGTTTTCTATGTTCTTTTTCCTCCTAGTACTAATTGTATGCAATTATAATATCCCTTGTTAACACAAACATTCGAGATGGTTGGGATCAAATATTTGTATGTAATGTGAACCCCCTTCTTTTGAGAGAGATGGGAAAGGAAATCTTCGAGTACACATGTAATACAACTTAAATAATGTATTGATAATATTGCCTATATTGGTTATCAGATGAAATTTACTCTTGCATGTTGCATATTACCATGCTATTTGAAGTTAATATCTTTATCTTGTTTTTTTTTCCAAGTCTTCATCATAGAGTATTCTCTAGTAAGCAAAATTTCAGAGTACAAGAAGTCTTATATATCATTCATGGATGGCATAACAATGGGCTTTAGAATTGGCCTATCTGGCCACGAAAGCTATAGAGTGATAACTGAAGTGCAAACTAATCTCCTTGCTGTGCCGAAAAATAGTTGTCTTGCATTTTAAATTATAATATCTTTCTCAATTACTCTTTATAGTGCTGTACTTTTCGGTATATTTGGCTTAGAGGACTGTTCTTGCTATGCCAGAAAATGGAATTGGTTTGTTTCTTGATGTTGGGGTTTCATATATAGCAGCACAAACTCCAGGAGGGGATTCTGTTGGTATGTTTCTTTTACTCTAAACCAAGCTCCAAGAGTTGCAAAAATGGTTTGTGATAGGAAGCTAAAAGTTAAATGAGAAGAAGTGGGTTGAAGTTGGAGGGTGGTAGGATTATTTTTAGGCTTTATTAGTAAATTGGCCCCTAAACTATACCCTAATCCCTTGATTGATCCTCAGAGTTATTTGTGGTCAAAAGTAGCACATAAATTATTAATTTGTCCTATTTTACCCCAAAAAATAATACCAAATAATAAAAAATATGACATAAGAATGTCATACACTTTTTGGGTAAAATGAGATAAAATTGATAGTTTAGATAACATTTACCAAAATAGACTTTAAAGACCAATCTGGTAATTGGAGTATAGTTTAGGGGCCAATTTACTAATAAAGATTTATTTTTAGCTTATAATTGCTTTAAGAACTTTTTGTTGCTGTTGAATTCCTAAAGATAAACTTAATACTGCATATATGCACAAATAGTACTTTTGCTCTCTTCATCTTACTCTGCATATATGACTTTTCTTTTGAACGAAATATTTCCCAGTGTGGGAAATTAATTGTTGTCGACACTGTAGAAATTTAAAAGCGGAGTCTTAACTAGAACCGTTGTAAGAAATTAAAATAAAGTAGGTTATATATTATTTTTTAAATATTATATATTATGATTTTTATTAAATTATTTATTATTTTTATTAAATTATATTTATAATAATTCTATTAAAATTTAATAACAATAATAATCTATTTAAAAAAATTTTGGTAAGGGTATACTGGTAATTTAAGTCTATTTTTTTATGCTATTACAATATTTATTCCATTCAACCAAATATAAAAATACTTTATAATTCTATTCTATTTCATTGAACTAAACAATTAAATTATTAATTATAGCTTTGTTCTGTTACAATCTTATTTTATTCACCACAACCAAACGTGGTGTAAAAGATGTAAAACGATGTAGCAAGTTAAAAGTCGTCGCGGGACAAAATTGATAAAAGGAGGACACAAAACTTTATTTACGCGTGTGATCTCTCCTCTTCCAAATAGGACACAATTCTAGGGGTTATAGGAACACATGTAGGCTATTAGATTTTGCAGTGACGTTCAATAACTTTGCAACTTGATTCATGTTTCTGTTGATAAAGAGAGGAAGCAAGAAGAGGTTCCATAAATGCTTCCAAATAGGACACAATTCTACGGGTTGTAGGAACACACGTAGGTTGTCAGATTTTGTAGTGAAATTCAATTATTTTGCAACTTTTTTCATGTTTCTATTGATAAAATTTTGTTACTTTGTATTTAGTTCAACAGCTGTCCCACCTCATTATACAACATCACCAGCTTCTCATGGTCCACCAGCCACAACTTTTGAATTTTCAGCAAATTCAACAACTCTTGTTTAGTCTCTTCATTCAAATGTAATAGTTATCTTGCCCCAAACTTATGTGAAATATAATTGAAATAAATTATGTAAAAAAAATACATCTTTCATATATTTTGATTTTTTTTAGATTAATGGCTTTTTTTACAGTCTACAAAAATCGTTATAGAGACTCATAGGATCATGACACTATAGTACCACCACTCCCCGAAGTTCATATTGTAATATTCTGCTACTCAATTAACCGTGTCCCTAATCTGCTGCTTTTGATGCTGATTTTGTTATCTTTATAACCGTTTTTCTATAAATTTTGAGTTTGACAAAATTAAATATTAAACATGATATGTGTACATATTAAATATGTAAGCACCGGGGATCTAATTAAAATAAAATATGAATTGGGTTTCATATAAATTCTAATTGGAACTATTTTTACTGGGATTATTAAATAATGATTTAATATTCGGTCAAAGAAATGTTTGAGTGAATTATAAGGATATCATATTTTATGGAAAGGTTATCCTTGATTAGGATTAAGGAGACGTATGATAAAATTTTTGAACTCTTGTTTGTGTTTTTTTTAATATTTTATTTGTAAAAGTTTTATTTTAATAAACAAATTTCATATTAAAAAAAATGGGTAGTCAATCGTTTATAATCTATATGTATTTTTACAAAATCTTTATGTACTTTTCTTGAAAAAAGAACTTTTAAATAAAAGTTTTTTATTTTTTAATTTTTGAACTTTTAAGTAAAACTAAATTGATGTGTAAAGTTGATGATTTAATTTGTTAAACTTTTAGAATTAGGATTAAATTGATAGAATCTAAAATTATTGGAGGACTAAATTTGTTGTTATGCCAATAAAAAGGGATACAATTAGAGATTTAATGGATAAGTAACTAAAATATTAAATTTCGATAGCATTAGTGATTAAAATAAAAAATTTTAAACCTACATGACCAAAATAGAAACATACAAATAATTAGATTACTATTTTTATAGTTTACCCTAAAATATATTATGAAAATAGAAAATGAGTCAAACTCAGGCCTCGAATGTTCAAGCCTGATCCCCATCTATATTTTAAATGGATCATTTTTTTATTTAAACTCATTTTTGGAGTCTAATATTTTAGTCCAAATCTTCTTCAAATTTAAACAAACTTTTAAGTTTGAGTAAATAACTCGATCCATTAATATCTTTAATCCTAAAATAATAAAGAAATTGGATAAGGCTTATAATAGTTTATATATATATATATATGCTCTATGTTCTACATTCTTCTTTGCCCTCAAGTTGCAATGTAAAGGTAAAATCATGAAATGCAATGAAAAACCAGGTTTCGAGCAGAAAGCCACAGCCATGAAAGACATTTTTCACGAAAAATTATTAAAACGAAAAACAAAATGTTTACTAATCTCAAACAACTTCAGAAACTAAGTAACTTCTTCCCGAGCTGACTTGCTTTGCACATGGCTTCCAATGGTTGAACTTTAGGCATAGTAAGCCCTTGGCCTTCAGTCATGTCGATTTTCTTTTCACTCACCCGTTCCCACTCAAAACATTGAATCAATGCCCCTAATGTCAACCCCAAAACATGTTGAGCTAATACCATTCCAGGGCAAGCTCTTCTTCTTAATCCAAACGGCATCAACTTATAAATCTGGTCACTCATCTCTTTGCCTTCCTCAAACCTCTCTGGCTTAAAGCTTAATGCATCATCCCATAACTTGGGGTCTCTTTGAATAGCCCAAGCATTCACCATCACAATTGCGTCTTTGGGTATTTCATAGCCTCCAATACTGCAAATTTCAGATGCCGAATGTGGAACTAACAGTGGAGCTGCTGGATATAGTCGAAGTGTCTCTGAAATTATGTTTTGTAAGTAAGGTAATTTTGCGACATCAGCTTCTTCCACCAGTTTTTCTTGACCGACAAGTTTGTCTAATTCAGCTCTAGCTTTTTCTAGCACATGAGGATTGTTCAGCAGATTAGACATTGCCCATTCCAATGTTATTGCTGTTGTATCAGTTCCTGCATTTAAAATGACCTGCAAAAATAAATTCAAACCAATAATAAATTATGTGATGTAAGCTTAGTAATATCCCTCTTGATTAAAAAAAAATGGTTTCAACTTAAATAAAAGATATTTATATATAGAATAATATTTGATGTTAGTAAATAAATATTAATAATTTTATTCAAACATAATTAAAAATTATTGTAACTATTATTAATAAATATTAATATCTCTTAATATAACATGGATATATATATTTTAATAATTTTAAGTTTAATTATCATTTTTTACTCATATTTAAATATATAATAGTCGATTGAGTATTAATTCGAATTAACATGAGCATTGTTACCAATATAAGACAATGTGAGTTCGAGTGCATTATCATCTTATTTTTAAGTTGAAAATAGACTATTAATAATTCTAAGCATTATAATAAAATTATTCAATATATATATAATAAATGCAAATATCAAACACCAAAAAAAAAATTACTATGGTAACTGTGAACCTAAATATATAATAAATTTACAGGATAAGTTTATAACTCTATACTATAATAATAAATTTTTATATCCAAAAAAAAATAAAAAAACAATAGTTAGAAATAGGAAAAATAAAAGAAAAGACAAAACTGGGAAGAAGAAAAGAATTAAAAAGTACGCCAAAAAAAGAAATGAATTAAAAAATGGGAATGTTATCATCGATTAGCAAAGTCCAAATTGCCTGATCCTCAATAATTTTAAAATATAAAAAATACGATGCTTATCAATCCTTTTTTCTGGAGATTTCTGAAAAAGCATGTAGGAATCAAATAATAAAGAACTTAGAAAATTCCAACTGACCTGTATGAGTCCTTTGATGATTTCATCAGTATAATATTCCGGCTGAGATTCTTGCATAGATAGCAAATGGGTTATCATGGTGTTTTTGATGTTCAAATCGCCTTTGTTGCTTCTATGTTCATGGATCATTCCTTGCATTAATTCATCTGTTTTACTACCCAGATCTTTTATCCTCTTGATGTATCGATCGTAATCAACCAACTACAGTATTGGCAGGAAATCTCCAGGATATGAAGACACTGCCAATTCGAAAAGCTCCCTAATCATCTCCCGGAACGGCCTCCCTTCGTCAGAATTCTGGGTAGCTTCGTCCCCTAAATACCGTTTCCCAGCCATCATTCTCATGATTATGTTAAACGTCAGCTCCGAAAACACTGATTTCAGCTCTACCTTGGCGAACACATCGGCGGAAACCTGGTACAATCGGCGTAACAAGCGGCTGACTTCATCCCTACGAATGTCTAAAAACATGTTCAAACGAGTGGAGGAGAAGATCTCGATGGTGGAGAGTCGACGTAGGTTGCGCGAATGATCGCCGTAGGGAGCCAGACCAAGTGTGGTGTAGTTATAGCCGACGTACTTGCCCATGATGAAGCGAGGGCGGTTGGCTAAGACGATGTCATTCTTGGTGAAACATTCTTGGACGGTAGAGGGTGATGAAACGACGACCAGGAAACGAGAGCCAAGCTTGAGGGAGAAGATGGGCCGTGTTTTTGGGAGAGGGTGAAGAGTGTTCGATGGAGGGGTTCTTTGAGGAGATGGAGATGACCCAGAATCGGAAGAGCCAGAGGACTTGGTGGGTGATTTTTGTGAGTTGAGGTGATTAACTTGGTGGCCACCCATAGTATAAGGGCCGAAAGCAAAGAGTAGATTAAGATTTCTTCCATTTTCATTGCTCAAACTAAGATTTGTTGTAGGGTTTCAGGCGATATTTTAGTATACAATGGATATCTTTTCTCCAATATAAATACACCCACGATGTCAAAAAACTTTGACCGTTGGAAAGGAGAGAAGAAACAAGGAAAAAACTTTTGAGAGGAAAACTTAGAAGCAAGAAAATAAAAAGTATAAGAACAATTTTTCTTTTCTTACTTGAATGTCTTAGCCCAACAATTTACACATATTTATAGCAAAAACTTTTATCTTCAACTATATCCTAAGCACCCGTCCATGTCAGAAGAAGTTAAAATAAAATAATATTTTAAACATTAAAAATAACATTATTTTCAACATTTCTGTCTTATTTTAACGGAAACACCAACATTTTCCCTTAATCCTTCAAAATTTGCCTTGGGTAAAGAATATTTGCAAGTTGGTCAATGGATCAACTTTACTTCATTTTTTTCTTTTATTTTCTCAAACACAATGATACTTGATTTTTATGTGTTTGGTTTTTTTTGGAAAATTGATTTTTCTTTTCCATTGTCACTACAGATTTATTGTCACACTTGATTTCGGTTACTTCATTCTCAAATTTGTAAACAATTTCCTTAGCCATCAATCCTACTGAGGTAAGAAAAAAAATTTAACTAGTGTCGCCAAGTCATTATGCGACACCTAAAAAATACTAATATTTTGTGAATACAAAAAATAAATTATATGAATACAAAAAAATATTTTTTATAGTGGTGCTACATTTGATGGTATCGATTTTATTCTTTAAAAAAAAGTAAAAAAAAAGAACTAAAACAGGTTTATAGTGGTGTTGCCAAGCAACATCTATGGGTTTTTTTTATTTAAAAGAAGGCCTAATAAAAAAACTGAAAGAGAAAAAAAAAGTTGACATCAAATGGTGTTGTCGATGTGTCAGGTGAGATTTGAAAGTTTTAAAAAAAATTTATCGTTAATAGGTGCTACCACACTGTCAGGCGGCACAATATCCTGTATATACTCCCTTCCTTAGCCAAAAAAGGAAAGTCCAGTTGTTTAGCAAAACGAAAAAGAAAAAAAAGCTTGTTTAAGAAAATGAGAAAAAAAAGAGTTGTTACAGATAAAAAAATTATTTTTATCCCGTATCCCATTTTTAGTGTATTTAGGAGGAAATATTGATATTTCTGAAAAATTTATACCGGTGCTGCTAATTTATCGGATGACACCACTTAATAAATTACTTTTTTTCTCATAGCATGGTTAACTGATAATTAGTGGTAGAGTTTGGATGGTGTCGCCTGACAATGTGGCGGCAGTCATGTTCACTATAAATTCCGGCCTATTTCTGCAATTAATTTGTATCTCATACAATTTTAGTAATTATTTCTTTGTATTATTTTTATAAGAAACCCATTTCTATGCCATTTGGTGGAAAGTGCATGTTGGTGATGAACTAAAGCTAGTTTTTTGGGCTTGCTGTAAAGTTACAATAGATACTAAATTTCATTTAGCTCAAGTAAGTTTGCTGAGTAAACCCCCAAGAAATTGGTTAAGCGCATATTTTGACACTAGATGTCACTCAGATGTTATGGACAACAACTTTTCTAAAGCTTTTAATACTGCAATAATTCCAACAAGGTCAATAGCCTTTAATAGTTGGCAAGAGGCTATGAGGGTTTATACAATGGGTAGGTAGAGAAAAACATGAAAAAGTCTAAGGAATGGGTGGGTTTATTCTGTCCTAAAGTTGTTGCAAAATTAGAATGAAATAAAAAGCATAGTTCCTACTATCATGTAAGATGAAATCGGGCTGAAAGGTCTGAAGTCGTATGTTGGACTGATGTATGTGATTGACCATGAAAAATCGTATTGTAGTTGTAAGGCTTGGGATTTAACTAATGTCCCATGTCCCCATGCAATTTCTACCATATTATGGAAGAGGGATGAAATTTCAGATGATGTATTCATTGGTTATAGGAGAGAGGTCTTTCAAAAATTTGCTTATGTGTGTGATGTCTCCTCTTCCAATCGAGAAATTTTAGATTAGGGCAAACATGGAATCAATTGCTCCACCATATCCTAAAAAAATACCTTGAAGAACCTAAAAGATGTAAAGTGAGGAAGCAAGTTGAAAGTCATTGTAACAACCCATTTTTGGGTCTAATCAAAACAGTGGTTTTGGTGTAACATCCCAAATTAGGGCCTAGTCGAAACAGTGGTTTCGCGACCACGAATCTGAAATAGAAATAAATATTTTATGATTATTTGATGGTTCATGATACAATTTCATGTTTGTGTGAAATTTTCATGAAGAAATTTTATGCCTAAAATATCCAATTTGACTTTAGGGACTAAATTGAATAAGTTGTAAAACTTGTGTACTAGAAGATTCAAGCATGAAATTGCATTGGATCATTAATTAGAGATCCTTAAATAGAAATTTGACCAAGTTCTAAAATTTTGGACAAAAATGATCATGAATAGGAAAATTTTGAAAGAAAAGGCTTAAAGGGCGTTTTTGTCTTTTGGTAAATAAAAAAATAAAAAGGTAAAAATCAAGTAAAAATTGTGTCCATCTTCCTCCTTGTGTGACGAAATTTTCAAGGGTTCCATAGATAGGGTTTTCAACTTTTCAAGCTTGATTGTAGGTGCTCCCTAGCCCCGTTTTTTATTTTCTTTGCATTTTATAAGTCCTTGAAGCATGATTTATCCATTTCTAGCCATATTTTGAGCTAGGGTTTATATATGAAATTTGATCTATGTGTGAAATGTTTTTATTTTGATGTTTAATAAAAGAATATGAAAGTTTGATGTGTGTTTAACATCTTTTACTAAGTGATTTTTTATGGAAATGCATGGAAAGGACTTGTTTGTAAAAAGGTGTAAAAATGAGTAGTAAAATGTGAAATAAAGGAAAATGTGAGCTGACATGAGCATGGAATACATTTGGCTAGGCTTGGGTAACAAATAAAATGAACACATTTCATTTTACGAGCCTAGGGACTAATTTGTAAATATGTGAAAGTTTAGGGAAAAATCATAATTTTGCCTAAATATAGTTTTTGGACTGATTTGAATAATGTGATGATTAAATGAACTGAATTTGCTATTATAGATAAAAAAAACGGAGTCCGGACCTAGACCGGGGAAAGAATAAGATTTTGGACTAAATCGAATTAATTGTCCATATTTTGTACCGAGGTAAGTTCATATGTAAATAATGAAATGATATATCATGTTTGAATGTTTTATTTATGTATGAATCTCTATGTTTAATTATTATGACGAGTGTATGAATGACTTTATTGCCTATAAGCATGACATTGTGAACGAGTTCGATGAATATGCATTATCGAGAAAATCCCATTTGAATCTTAGGAATAATGTAGGATACAATGTGACATGTCACTAGGAACTATGTGATTATGAGCTCATGAAATTATGTGTATATGTGATTATGTAAATCCGGGTGCTAGTCTTGTACATTCTACCGGTGGCTACGTAGCCCAGCATGTGTTGCAGGTACCTGTCAGCTTGTGTGAGCAGCCCGAGTAGCTACGTCCTGACTGTCAGCTTGTGTGAGCAGGCTCGTGATTATCTCAAGAGCGAGAAATGTGTGATTGTGATATGAGGTAGCATGTGGCTATGTTTGAAGCACTATGTGCAAGTCTTCCGTGTATCCGATAGTATTCCCAGTGTTCAATGGGTAAACCTGTGAGTTATTCAATAAGTAAGTCAATGATGAGGAAATGTGACAATGTGTTACGAGTTGGTACAGACATGCACAAAAATTTATATGAATGAGCTTGGTATGTGAGGAACTTTTGGTAAGATTGAAATTGTGTAAGTTATGCCTATGAATTTATGATAACACATAAGTAAACTATGTTATGTCATTGGTATTTATATATATGATTATGTTGCTATTTATTTGCATGTAAACTTACTAAGCTTTATACTTGCTCCTATCTCTTTTCATTTTCTTATAGTATCGCCAAGCTAGCTCAGGGATCGAAGGACGTCGGAGGCTCGATCACACTACCAACTAGACATTTGGGTATAGTTAGTCTCAACATTTTGAGTATGGTATGCATAGGGACTTCGTCTTTTTGTTATGTGTCATATTGATTAGCCAAATATGTTGGCTCATGAAGGTATTATTATTATTTTGTATATGGCCATGAGAGGTGGCTCATATTGATTATTGGGTTGTAACCCTAATTATTGGTGCATGCATGCAAATGTGCTTAGGCTTTAATATGGTTATGGTTGCTTATGGTTAATGAGTGTGATGGATGGCATGTATGTTTGGTGTATGAAATATGAATTAATATGCATGACAATAAAGGTGATGCAAGTGTGTAACTTGAAAGTAGGTTAGTAAATATGATAGACAAATATGAAATTGGTGTGGAATGCCATATGAAAGCATGATAGTTTGAATAGGTGATATGTTGACATTACCAAGTCATAATTTTACCATGAATGTGAATGCTTGAATAATCAAATGTGTCATTTTGCATGCCATGAAATGAGTATGTCAGTGTTTAAGGGTGAAAAATGGCTTGGAAAATAGCCTAGAAATTGTCCACATGGTTAGACACATGGGCATGTGTCTAGGTCGATTGTGACACACGGTCCGTCCCATGGGCGTCTGATCCAGCCGTGTGTCCCCTGTACCCTAATTAATGCAAACAGAAGGCCCAATAGTAAACACACGGATAGAGACACGACCATGTGTCTCAGCCGTGTGGAGGACACGGCCTCAGGATATGGGCGTGTGCCCAGGTTGTGTGAAGTTTGCACTTAATTCACCACACGGCCTAAGCACACGGGCGTGTGACTTGGCCGTGTGACCTTATTTTGTTAATGACGTCATAGTCAGAGAGTTACACAAGCTGAAGACACGGGCGTGTCCCAAGCCACACGGGCGTGTGTGACCATACGGCCTACCCACACGGACGTGTAACTCTCCAAAGTATGAAAATTTTCTAAGTGTAGTAGAAGTTCCAAAAGTTTTCGGTTTAGTCCCGAACCACTCCCAACGTATGTTTTGGCCCTGTAAGCCCATATAAGGGAAAATTTGCACTTGTATGAACGGTTTTAATTTGGATTCATTTTTATGTCCTGATTTTGTATGTTTGAGTGAGTTTAAGTCCGGTAATGCCTCGAACCTTGTCTCGGTGTCGGATACGAGTAAGGGGTGTTACATTCGAGACAACAAATCTGAATTCAAAATATTTATTTTATTATTATTTTAATGTTTACAATATGATAGCATGTATGTGTGAAAATTTCGTGAAGAAATTTTATCGTTTAAATAGTTAATTTGAGAAAAAAGACTAAATAGCGTAAAACGCAAAAGTGATGTTCTATTAGATAAAGGTGTCAAATAGCTTTGGTTTTTAAATATGGTGGCCTTAAATGGTAATTAAACCATTTGAAGGGTGAGTGGACATATATGGACATATATTAAGGTATTTAAATGGGTTATGAATAAGGATAATTTTGTAATTTAATTAGTAA
This sequence comes from Gossypium hirsutum, assembly GCF_007990345.1. Taxonomy (NCBI): domain Eukaryota; kingdom Viridiplantae; phylum Streptophyta; class Magnoliopsida; order Malvales; family Malvaceae; genus Gossypium; species Gossypium hirsutum. The sequence continues at coordinate 30,484,738 of NC_053435.1, read as the reverse complement.
AAACATAATTAAATGATAAAAATCACATATCATTTTTTTATGTTCTTCATCATCAACCGAATATTCAAAGGGAGGAAGCCATTTTCATGCATTTAGGGTTCGGTCACTTTGGGATTAAATTGGTAAGTGATTTTAGTCCCGTTTTTAATGATTTCTACGTTTTTGAGATCGTTTCTTCATATTCTAGCTAGCCCGTACCCTAGATTTTGAAATTGTTAAAGATTTATCATGTTGCCATTGTTGAATGCTTGAGTAATTTGATGAATTATGATAGATTTGGAAGGTTTAATGTTAGATTAATAGTTTTTGTAAAGTTATTTTTGACAAAAATGTCAAAAAAGGATTAAATTGAGAAAATGTCAAATGTGGTGGTTAAAAGTGTGAATAAATTGAAAATATGGGCTGATATGGGAATGGGTAATATTCAACCAGTATGAATTTGTACTAAATTGCATGAATTTGCAATTTTATGTGATAATGACTAAATTGTGAAAATGTGAAACATTAGGGGCAAATGTGTAAATTTTCCAAATTGTAAATTATAGGCTAAATTGAATAGACCGAATGCTGAATGTGTTAAATTTGATAATATATAGATCAAGACAAGCTGAGATCGAGATTAGATCGGGGCAAAGGAAAAGTGAACGAATAGTCAATAATTTTCATCCGAGCAACTCAAGGTAAGTTCGTATAATTTGAATCAAACTTTTAAATACTTGTAATTAATTGAAATGGATGTATGTAATTGAGTAAATGATTTACTTGAAATTCAAATGCCTTGTTGATATAGTCTAATGGTTACCGAGCCCCGTTTGAACCGTAGGAATTCGTAGGATATGAGTGACATGTCACTAAGGTTACCGTTTAGGTTGAGATCCTGCATGTGTTGAGGACTCACCATAGCTCATATGAGCTTACCAATATATCAAATCGTAAGAGCTTACTATTTTCAGCTCGTCGGAGCTTACTGTTTCAGCTCAATAGAGCTTACTGTCCATAAGCTCAAAAGGAGCTTACTGATCATAGCTTGAAAGAGTAGAAATGATAATGAATCGATGAATTAATGATTTATATGTAACATATATCACCCGAGTATCCCTGTAACACCCCGAACCCGAGGCCGTCGCTGGAGTCGAACACGAGGTGCTAACAGACTTCAAACCACTTAAAAAAAATTTCCCAGACAAGCTGCCAATCTGCGTACTAGTCACTTTAAAAATCATATCTTGAGTTCTGAAACTCGAAATCCAGTTCCGTAAATTTTCCCTGAAACTAGACTCATATGCCCATCTACATATTTTTTATAGAATTTTTGGTTGGGCCAATTAGTACAGTTTATTAGTCGAAGTCTCCCATATTACAGGGATCGACTACACTGACCTTTGCGCATTACAACTTGGATATCTCCCTGTACAGGGCTTCATTACTGATGTCGTTTGTTTCTATAGAAACTAGACTCGAAGAGAAATCCATGCACATATGGCATGACTTCTAATTATCTCTGGTTAATTTATAATGAATTTCTAAAGTCGGAACAGGGAATCCAGAAATCGCTCTGTCCCTGTTTCACAAGAGTTTAATTATCTCCTAACATACGGCTCATATAGTCGTTTCGTTTCTTCTATATGAAAATAGACTCATCTAGCTTCGATTACATAATTTATTCATTAATTAATTCCACTCGTACTATTTTTAGTGATTTTCCAATCTCACGTCACTGCTGCTGCCAGCATCTGTTACTAAAGCAACTATGCCTATTTCGTGATTTCTCCTTGATCTAACTAGTAATTCATCATACATATCACAAATCATGATCATGACTAGCCATGCCAAGGGCTAATCATTGTCAAACATCTCCCTACTACACTATTGCCATATCATGAATTTTGACACCAAAAATAATCAACCATGACATATGGCATAATAATCGAATTTCCAAGACTTACGACCTAACATTATAGAACCAAACCCATCCGAACATTTATGCCATTTTCGCATGGCTAAAAGTTTACATACCAAATTTCAACAAAACATATTAGCCTATACATACCGAAATGTTCTCCTAGACCGACTAAAAAGAAGATACCAAAAGTTGCTAGCCGGTGTGATGACTTTGATGACGGCCCGATCACGCAAAAAGAGACGAGTCCAAGAAACCTAAAATAGGTGACAAGGAAACACCGAGTGAGTATATAACTCAGTAAGTCATAAGCAATGCACTACCATCCATTAATAACATTATCACAAGAGGAAACAACATGGAACGAGGCTAGTTACTCCATCCATACCGAACCATACCATAGTTCCTTAGACCTATCGGTTCAATCTCATACCAAGTCATGCATTCACATTCCATATACTAATCAATAGGATATTTGAGGCATTTTCATACATCATTGTATTTTCGTTACAATCATACAACTAAACGACTTTTCACCTATTCCACGATAAATCTTATGTACGTGACTTCAGTTATAATTGTCACATAGGTTCAAACTTACCAAGCTCAACTCCAAATATAAACATAGCGCCTATTAGCCATGAACTCAAGGTACTTACCCGATCCGCTGTCCGTGATCAACTTAATAATGTCGCACACTTAGTGTCCATAGTGATTCAAAAGTATATATTAAGTCCGCACACTCAGTGCTATATAATCAACTCGCACACTTAGTGCTACATAATCAAACTTGCACACTTAGTGCTATATAATCAAACTCGCACACTTAGTACTATATAATCAAACTCGCACACTTAGTGCTATATAATCAAACTCGCACACTTAGTGCTGTACAATTTAAACCCGCACACTTAGTGCCAATCTCATGATCATAAATGTTTTTACCCGCACACTTAGTGCCGAGATCAACGACTCAATATATCTCACCTCTTTTCTTTTCATTCAACACTTTCATCACCACATGCATACATGTATATATATATTTATCATTCCATTCAGCATCATTACATAGACGTTATGACCATTTAAATTAATACAAACTATATGCTTAATGACTTACTTTGTGTTGGGTAAGACGGTTCCAACTCGGCTACTCGATGATCTTTTCTTTGCCTTTGCTTGATTCTCCTCCTTTAACTCCTTGAGCTTAATCAATAAATCAACTAGTTTAACCATCTTGCTAAACATTCATAATTCAATTACACATGCATATGTATGTTTGTATATTCGGCAACCATCCTCACTAATTACCCATTTAGTCGATTATACACATAATTAAAGGTAACATCACGAATGGGCATACTTATGTATATATATATGTATATATACTTCGGAATGGGCATCACAATTAGATTTAACACCACCTTCATACTCAATTAGATGGCTGAATGTATGTATATATGTACAATGTCAACTATAACATCATTTAAACACCTAATTTCATCTCATGAACACTTGATCGAATTTTCCTAATCTAGCATATTTTCACATCTATTTGTAACATCATGTAAATCCACATATAACTACATTTCTTAAGTTCCACATCTTAATGCCCATTATAGCCACTCCCATAGTCTAAATCTAGCAATCGGCAACACCCACCTTTCCACTATGTTAGCCGAATACTCATTCTCTTCTTAGTCCTAAATTCGGCACCTCCAACAAAATAGCTTAACAATTTCAACTTTCATGCTAACATAACAAGCAACTTAACACATCCATATAACTAGCATGCTAATAGCATCAAGGTATCAACTAAAATTTTTAAGCTCCTTAGCCGAATCCTAACTCTCCAACAACCCCAAATCCAACCATGGGATAGATAGAATTTAGACTCATCACCCAAAGGTTGTGTAAACTTCCAAAAATATCATTGAACATACCTTGATCTAAAGGACCACCTTGGCCGAATCTTGCTTCCTCTTCTTCCTCTAGTTACGACAATTGCAAAAGAAAGAAAACATGAACACTCCTTCTTCCCTCCTTATTAAGCATTCAAACTCCCTCATTTTCATGCCACAACATCAAACACTCCTCCTAGATACAAGCAATGGCCGAACTTCTTCAAAATTTTTCTCCCTTTCTTTTTCTTGGTTTTTCGGCTAGGAGATGGCAAGTATGAACACCCATTTTTTTTTGTTCACTTTCCTATTATTATTCCCATCATTTGTTAACCAAAAAAAACATATTAAATTAGAATGAGTGGAGCATCATCACTCCTTGGCCGGCCACCATGTATTTTATGGGCAATTTGACATGCAAAGCCATGCTTCCTCTCCCTATTATTAATTACTCCTTATAATTCATCTATCATCTTTTCTAACTTCGTCAACTAGGTCCTTTTCGAATTAATTCACAATCCTAAAGCTAATATTAAGCATTTAATTTCTCATATATTCGCTGTCACACAAAAATTTATGTAATTAAAACACAAAAATAAATTTTTGGCTCGGTAATGTGGTCTCGAAACCACATTTCGACCAGGGTCTAATTTGGGTTGTCACAATCCCTCGATACTCTAATAGGTTCAACGGGCATAAATTTTGTTATTGGTTATGTGAAAAAGCTATGTGTTACACGGATGAATTACTGTATATGGATGAAGTACTATTTAAATGAATGAGTTACTGTTATCGAATGAATTACTGTTTATATGATTGAGAGTGAAATGTTACAAATGATGCACATGATATATGTGAATTTGATATGATACAATATATTGAGTATTAAATTGAGATAATGGATGATTACATACACTTATGTGACTAACTTGTTGATGAATGCTTATGTATAGGCATTTGGCAGTGAATTTGATATACTTTGTTTAATTGTTTGGTTATGTATAAATGGTAAGTTAAATTCTGAATTATACGGGTTTACTAAGCTATAAAGCTTACTCTGTTTCTTTTTCATGTTTTATAGAGGTTCAATAGCTCGCTCGATTCGGATAAGTTGGAGTTACGCACCACACTATCCAATTGTCGATTCATACCTTTGAACTCATGGAAATTTGTAAATATGGCATGTATAGGCTAGTTATAAAAATGATAGTTATGGTTACTTGAGATAGAGATTTTGGTACATGTTGTGGTATGAGTTAAAGCCATGTGATTGGCTTAACTTGGTATAATGTTTTGGTTGTGTATAAGTATTCAAATATGGTATGTTTTGGTAAGTAGTAGACATATGAATGGAAAATGCACGATATTTTTTAGGTATTTGAATTATATGTCAAATTGGTATAAAATATGCATGAAATGTTGTGGATTGGCTGCCTATTGAGTTATAAAATGTTGCAAATTATATTTGTGCAGATATGTAAAAATAGGGTGGCATATTGGCTTTGGAAATAGCCTATTTTTCTCCACATGAGTAGAGACACGGGCATGTGTCTCAGTTGTGTGTGACACAGGGTCATGTTCCCCTGGTGTTAAAATTAAAATGAAGTTAGTATACTCCACACGGTCTCACACACGGGTGTGTGACTGGCCGTGTGGTACAAGTTAGTATACCCCTTAATTGGCACACAACCTAGCACACGGGCATGTGACTTGGCCGTGTTGCATAGGTCAATATACCTTACAGTTTTGGCATGGCCTAGTACATAGCCTGGCACACGGGCGTGCGTAGCCACTTCGAAGGGCACATGGGCTAGACACACAGGCGTGTGGTTGGCTGTGTGACCCAAGTCAGTATGTACCCCTAGTTTTCACACGGCCAGTGACATAGGAATGTCTAGTGGCCGTATGAGACACACGGCTTGCCCACACGGGCGTGTGTCCCCTGTTTGAAGCAAAATTTTTTAAGTTTCCAAAATTTGTTCTGAATTATCTATTTAGTCCCGAACTATTTTTAAAGCATGTTCAAGGCCTTGTAAACTATTGCAAGGGACAAATTGATTATGATTGTACGAATTGATTGAATGCATAAGAAAAGTACAGTTATATGTGCTATAAGTCCGATAATGCTCCATAACCCTATTCTGGCATTGAATACGGGTGAGTCGTTGTGGGGCAAGATTGATAAAGAGAGGGAGCAAGAAGAGGTTCCTAAAAATCCTTCCAAATAGGACATAGTTATAGTGTCATAGGTCACACATGAGAGCCCACAACCATGGCACACTTGTGCAATCCATCGTGTTCAAAAGAGGTCATTTGGCCCAACTGGACTGGCCCGTTGCTTGGATAGATTGAAGGCCCATCTATAGAGCTTGGCAAATATGAAAAGTGATCTTCAAAGATATGCAACCCTAGATATGATATATAATCTTTAAAAGATACGATTCTGTAATCTTAGAGATTTGATTTGTAGATAGCTTTTAATCTTAGCCATTAATGAACTTTGATCTGTATAGTTGATTTTGGGGAGCCTCAACTATAAATAGAGGCCTTAGAGGAATCGAGTTCTTTGATCTGTACCATTGATGTACTTTGATCTGTACCATTGATTTTGTAATCGAGTTCTTTCTTTTTTCGTTCTTCTGGTGTTCTTCATGGGTTCCTTAGAGGAATTTTGTTGAATCCTAATTTGGTGCGAGTTAGGATGACTTAGGTGTTTTTGGGACGAAGAAACTGCCTAAGGCCGCATGGATTGTGTGGGAAAAATCTAAGTCCGTGACCCTAGGGGTTGTAGGAACACATGTAGGTTGTCGGATTTTGTAGTGAAGTTAAATTATTTTGCAACTTGTTTCATGTTTCTATTGATAATTTTTTTTTACTTTTTATTTTCAGAGCACTAGTTCAACAACTCCCCAACCTCACTATACAACATCAACAACTTCTCATGGTCCACCAACTCCAACTTTAAAATTTTTAGCAAATTCAACCCTTGTTTAGTGTCTTCATTAAAAAGTAATAGCTATCTTGCCCCCAAATTTATGTGAAATATAACTGAAATAAATTATGTAAAAAAATACATCTTTCATATATTTCTATATATATTTTTTGTAGATTCAAGGATCAAGACACCATAGTACCACCCCCTAGAAGTTCATGTTGTAATATTCTATTACTTAAATTTGTCCTTAATCTGCTGCTTTTGATGTTGATTTTGTATCTTTATAATTGTTTTTCTACAATTTTTGGATTTGACAAAGTTAAATATTAGTAATGGTATGTGTACATATTTGATGTGGGATCCATTTAAAATAAAATATGAATTGAGTTTCATATAAATTCTAATTGGAACTATTTTCACTAGAATTATTAAATAATGATTTAATATTCAGTCAAAGAAATATTTGAAGGAATTATGCAAACTGATATCCTTTATGGAAAGGATATCATATTTTATGGAAAGGTCATCCTTGATGAGGACTAAGGAATAACACCATACACAGAATAAAATTTATTATTTATAAAACAAAAAAAAGAAGGAAAAGTTTGAACTAGTTTAACTTTTGTTTATGTTTTTTAATATTTTATTTGTAAAAGTATTATTTTAATAAATAAATTTTATATTAGAAAAAAAAAGAAAAATGAATATTCATTCATTTATAATTTTAATGTATTTTATAAAATTTTATGTACTTTTCTCAAAAAAAAAAGAACTTTTAAATAAATTTTTTTATTTTTGAATTTTTAATAAGTAAAACTAAATTGACCAATGTGTAAAGTTGACGGCTAAAATTGTTAAAATTTTAGAATTAAGACTAAATTGATAGAATCTAAAAATGTTGGAGGACTAAATTTGTTATTATGCCAATAAAAAGAGCTACAATTAAAGATTTAATGGACGAGTGACCAAAATATTAAATTTCGATAATGCTAGTGATTAAAATAGAAACTTTTAAACTTAAGTGGCCAAAATAGAAACACATAAATAATTAGATGACTATTTTTATAGTTTACCTTAAAATATATTATGAACATTGAAAAAAAATCAGACTCGAGCCTTGAATGTTCATGTAACACCCTCGACCCGACCTTTGAGTTTCGGCTAAGTGAAAGGAGTTACATTCGATCACCGAAGTGATTTTGTGAAACCCTTCTTTTGTTTGCATTGATTTGTATGAAAAACGGTCTTTTGTTTTTAGAAAAACAACATTATTAACGTGACTGTTTTGAAAATCGATTAAAGTTTTTAAGAAAGGATTTTACCAAAACTCTCAGTATTTTGAAAACAGCAAAAAACAATTATTTAAAATAATATATTTCTAAACCATGATAGCATGCAATTAATAGAGTATTAACTAAGTGTCGTGCATTAAAATAAAAAAGCTAAACTACTTCTATCTAGGATATAAATGTTAGGAATTCGACCCGATTAAGCAACGAACAAGAAAATAGCGGAATAAATTGAGAAATTGAACACACAAATTTAACATGGAAAAACCCCTTCAAAGAGGATAAAAAACCACGAGGAAAGATAATTTTACTATAATGGAAAAAGAACGAAGAGTACAACAGATGGAGATAAAAACTAAACCCCGAAGACTCGAAAATAAAGAACCCACAAAACTTAAACACAAAATTCTCTAAATGTGTCATGAGCTCTAATCTCTAATGGGTATATTTTCTAAGGTTGTAAAAGAGCCTATTTATAGGCTAAATTCATAGATCAAATAATAATAAAATAATCTAAACTAATCAGTGTTTGATTTAAACAAGTAAATAGAGTTTAACTGAAAGATTATTTTTCAAATTTGACTGAAAATAGGAGTCATATTTAACAAATCTCCACCTTGACTCATATTTCCACAACGCCATCTTTGCCAAAGCTCGCCACGAGCCTATCTTGAACTATGCAGGGAATTAACTGAGTCAAATTTGTGCTTAGAAACTAGAAGACTTCTAGCTTTCGACTTGTACCCTGCCAAATCAAAACTAACCCGGGTCTGATTTTCACGAACACAGTGCCCTAACTTTTCAAAACCTGCATCCAAAAGAGAACCTCTCTTCAACGAAACAGTCACACTTTTTTCCCTCATTTGACCAAGTTGCCTCCGCTCCAAACAAGTTGACTTCAACTCCGTAACGGACGAGGGACGTTCGATTTCACCGGTCACTGTAGAACCTTCCAGAATATAAAGACTGCCAGTTCTTTTACCTTTTAACAAAATGAAAGCTCCACGAGATACTTTAATGCCGCTCGACTCGATGTTGATTCTGCATCCTTTCAAGTCTAAAATACTTAAGGAGATGAGAATCTTTTGTAAATTAGGTACATACCTGACATCTGAGAGTGTCCTAATCGTCCCATCGTTCATTTTCATTTTAACAGTACCAATACCAATTACGTTACTAGATGAATCGTTTCCCATGTGCACAACTCCACCTTCAACTGAACTGTATGTAGAGAACCATTCTCTATTGGGACACATGTGAAAAGAACATCCTGAATCTAGGATCCACTCAAACGTGAGCTTGGAGTTATTGCTAGTTGACACTAATAGGAAATCATCACCGCTTTCATCGGCCAAATTAGCACCAGCTACATCTTCCTCGTTACTCTCAGCAGCTCTTTTATTTCGTAGTTTATAACAATTTGCTTTGACGTGACCTAAATTTTTACAATAGCGACACCTTTTGTCTCGTTTCTTTGATGCTACCAAAATGGAAGGTTGCCTATCTGCCTTGGTATCCAAACCAAACTTATTTTTCAGTTTGTCTCTACTCAACAAATGACCCTTCACATCTTCGAACGAGAGTTTGTCTCTGCCATAAATCAGGGTCTCCCTAAAAGACTTGTATGAAGGGGGTAAAGAGCACAATAATAGCTTAGCCTGATCTTCATCGTCAATATGAACCTCAACATTCTTTAAATCATTTAAAAGAGTAATGAATTGACTAATGTTATCTCTAAGAACCTCACCTTCGTTCATGCGAAACGTAAATAGACGTTGTTTTAACACTAAACGGTTAGCCAGTGACTTAGTCGCATAAAAAGTTTCTAACCTTTTCCACAAGGCGGATGAGGTCTTCTCCATCAATACCTCCTGCAATATCGTATTCACGAGGCACAACTGGATTGCAGACAAAGTCTTTTCATCAAGCTCTTCCCATTCAGTTTTATTTAGATTCTCAGGCTTTTTCCCAGTAACAACCTTTTTCAAACCGGATTGAACTAGAATTGCCATCATCCTAACTTGCCACAGATTGAAATTTGTCTCACCATCAAACTTTTCAATTTCAAACCTTGTTGTTGCATCTCTGAATGGGCTGATCTATGAAAATTGAACTAGCTCTGATACCACTTGTTAGGATTTCGACTCGATTAAGCAACGAATAAGAAAATAGCAGAATAAATTGAGAAATGGAACACACAAATTTAACGTGGAAAAACCCCTCCAAAGAGGATAAAAAACCACGGGCAAAGATAATTTTACTATAATGGCAAAAGAATGAAGAGTACAAAAGATGGAGATAAAAACTAAACCTCGAAAACCCGAAAACAAAGAACCCACAAAACGTAAACACAAAATTCTCTAAATATGTTATGAGTTCTAATCTCTAATGGGTATATTTTCTAAGGTTGTAAAAGAGCCTATTTATAGGCTAAATTCATAGATCAAATAATAATAAAATAAGCTAAACTAATCAGTGTTTGATTGAAACAAGTAAATAGAGTTTAACTGAAAGATTATTTTTCAAATTTGACTGAAAATAGGAGTCATATTTAACAATAAAAGTAAGAAATAATTAATAATTACAACCTGAAATAAAATGATTAATGGAAGCTTTAATAAAAACTGTAATAATAATGAAAATCGACCTACTAATCCGAGGTTCCTCCGATGCCATCCTGAGTCTTAATTTGCTGCGTTACCTAAGAGATAAAGAAAGGGGAGTGAGCTTATGACAACTCAATGTGAGTCTAATTTTTAAACCATTATATATAATTGAAGACAAACGGTAAAACATGTAATTAATAGCATAGTAGTGAACCAAGCATAATACATGGAACATATAGTAAATCAATGTATAAACGATTTATATATGATGCAATGCAATTTATGATTTAAAGTTCCCACCCACCCATCCTATCTTCCATCGAGCATTGCTCGATACTCCAAAACACATAACAATAACTGACTATCTTGGGTTTGACTTCTGGTGACGATGGTCGTTCACTTGTCATTTGAAACGATGATTTTTACTACAATAACTTACCATCCCGGTTGCCTAGTTTTTTGGATGGCTTTTTAAACTATCTTCCCGGTTTATCTAGTTTTGACGACATTGCCGCATACTTCGTGCAGTATTGACGTTTGGTGTGGACTTAAATTGCCACTATCTCTTATGGAACTCTTTCATCCTCCTTACCTAATTCCATGTAATAATGCATATATACCTAGCATGTTATGCCTTTTATCATCATTTGATGCTACCTTCAATATTTCATATTGACATTTAATGGCATGTGTTCATGAATTTATTCACATAAATTTCACATATACAATATCTTCACATATATTAACAGTCTTAGTTTGGCTAACACATACATACATGTTAATAAGTAGAGCTCGCATAGGTAGGGTTTGCATGCTAACATATATAGTGTACGCATAATTAAACACATGGGTTCACATATTATTATTAGCAGGTTTTCGTGGTAATCATACAAGCTTACACATTCAGCATATAAAGTTCACATATCTAACATATGGGGTTCACCTGCAATATATAGGGTTAGCATGTAATAACAATTTAGGGTTTATTATGGAGTTCGCATGCAATATATAGGTTTTACATGTAATAATAGTTTAGGGTCTCACAAATCTAACATATGGGGTTCACATGTAATACTCTAGAGGTTTGCATGTAATTATAGTCTAGGGTTCACACATATAGAAGAATACCAGGATGGGCTGGAAGGAACGTCACTACAAGAAGCTATAAAACTAGTTGAGGAAATGATGGGTGGACAAAAGAAGCAATCAGGAGTTGAACTCACATGTCCAACAATTTTAGATTCTTTTGACGGAGAAAGTGTGCAAGATCCATACGTTATAGATCTACCTCAAAAATTGGAAATAATGGTATTCACTGTTAATCTAGTGGAAGAACGCCCAAAGTTTAGAAAAACTGTGAGAAAGAGTAAGGATAAACATGCACTTTCAAGGGGATATAATCAAATTGTCTTTTGCAAGTCATTAATTCTTAATCTGATGCCCCAAAAGCTTAATGATTAACAGATCCTTCAGATTTTGATGAAGATAAAAAAAATATACATTGATAGGACTAATGGCCACATGGTAGGCATTATCCGAACTGTAACACCCTTCACCCGTACCCGAAACCAGGATAGGGTTCGAGGCATCACCGGGACTTTACATTTTGAAACATACCAATTTTGGGTCACCAGTTTTACTCAAATATAAAACTTTTCACCTACGAACAACTCGTCTCTTATATAGGTTTACGAGGCCCTAGACACACCCAAAGGTAGTTTGGGACAAACCAGGAGTGTTCGATAGACCCTGGATATCTTAGGAATACTTCCCTAATTTGAATTATCACACGCCCATGTGAGTGGGCCATGTGGTCACACACGCCCATGCCCTTCGTCGGTGGGCAATGCTGACTTATCAACACAGCCATAGCACACGCCCGTACTGCTTGCCCGTGGACAACACTGTCTTTTAGACACAACAAGTACACACGCTCGTACGGCCTACCCGTATGCACTATTGATTTAGAATTTTACGTATGGCCTACCCGTATGCCCACACCCATGGGAAGGAACCGTGTGTCACACACGGCCTAGACACACGGTTGTGTGTCTAAACATGTGGACCCTAATAGGTTATTTGCCAAGCCTTTGGTCACCCTTTCTACCATCTATACATAATGGTTGTCAATTTTTGAAATAAAACATGACTATGCAATTGCAAATCTTTGATGAATCTTATTGTATGGAAACCTCATATCATTAATTTCATACATGAAAGGTTATTTCCCATTTAGTGTTTATGGGTTTCCATGTCACTTTAATTTGTCCGAAATTGGCTCGTTCACGTGACTCATTTCCAATTGGTAATAACCCATCACATGTAAATAAAATCATGCATAGATTCGTAGGTCGTAGCCTACTCCATTAAGCCAATTTTTATGGCCACTGACAAAGAAATAAACATATTTTTACATGCCTTCATTTGGAAAAGCAAATGACACATAAAACAAAATACTCAAAAATCCTATACATGCCATTGTACAAAATAGAAATGTCATTATACCAAAGCTTGTCTAGTTGATAGTGTATTGACTCTCCAATCGTCTTCCAACTCTTAAGAGTCCTTGAGCTCTGTGAGATAGGGAAAAAGAGAGGGGTAAGCATTTACATGCTTAGTAAGCTCGAATGACAGGAAAGTAAACTTACCAACTATTTAACATGCATACATGATAGATAAGGAAACCAACAATTATGACATGGTTCCCTATTACATACAGTCAATTAATGAGTTAGTAACATAATCAAGCATCATATGATTTAACTAGATGAGCTCGTCATTCAACATCTCATTTTCACAAACATCTCATGTTAATCTCGTTGAGTTTCTAGGAAATCTTGATGGAATACCCATTAACCGTCAATTGATTCGAATGATCATTTCATATATGCACTCTCGAGAACCTCACATCTTATGGTGGGATTACCAGTCCAAGCTAAATCCCCCATTTTATGAACTCATAAGGTGATGCCGAGATTACCAGTCCAGGCTAGATCCCTTATTACGACAAACACTTTTAATAAGCTCGGATCTGAATTACCAGTCCAGGCTAAATTCAGACCCTCATCGAATTACCCGTCCAGGCTAAATCCATAATGCACACATATTCTTCGGGAGGCTAGATCACTCAAGGGACACTCGTCCGGGCTAGATCCTTTTCATAATTGAGATCAACGGATTACTCGTCCCGGCTAAATCCTTTCTGAACACATGCAGGATCACAAATCACCTATAATTACGGGTTACCCATCGAATTCCCTTTTTCAACCTCAACCGAGACTTTTAACCACAATTCATTATCAAGATTGCATTTCATGAATATTCATACCATCAAGATATGCAGTTATCATACATTCATAAATCATACAATTATGCATACTACAAGTTTACTTGTGTTATCCGAACATACCTGGTATTTGTTTCGGAGCTGTGTTTCAATTATTCCGAAACCTTGCGTTTACCTCGATCGACCTTCGAAATTTGTTCCTCGGGGTCTATAACAACAAAATTATATCATTAATACCCCACATTATACATTACAAGTCTAATTCTCTCCCCTGGTCCAAATGACCGTTTTGCCCCTAGCCTTTGACATTTTTACGATTTAGTCCCTAGGCTCGTATAATGAAACACATGCACTTTCCATCTTACCCAAGCCTAGCCGAACATTTTTCTCTCTTATGGGAACCCACATTTCCCATTATTTTCTCATTTCTACCACACATTTTATAATTTTTGCAAAATGGTCCTTACAAGGGTTTTTCATGAAAATCACCTAGGAAAAGATGTTTAACACACATCCAACCTTCATATTTTTCCATAATCCATCAAAACACAAGTAACTCATGCATGGGTAAATTTTTAAACATGAACCCTAGCATGAAATATGGGTAGAAATGGAGAGAACAAGCTACCGAGATTCCAAAAATACAAAGAGCATTAAAATCGGGGCTTGAGAGCACTTACTATTGAGGTTGAAATGTTTGAAAACCCTAGCTATGGTGACAAGAGAATTTCGATAGCTATGGGGAAGAAGGCTGATTTTGGCTTGATTTTTTCCATTTTATTTCATTAAAAAGCCAAATGACCAAAATGCCCTCATGCCCTTCCTTTAAAATTTCATCCATGCAAGCCCATTTTTGTCTAAAAATTTAGAAATTGGGCAAATTACTCTCCAAGACCCTCTAATTCATATCCCAAAGAAATTTCATACAAATTGCTTCTAGATTTCAAGTTTTTTAATTTATTCAATTTAGTCCCTAATTTCCAATTGAACACCTTACTCAAAGAATTTCTTCATGAAACTTTAACACATGCATAGAATCATATTCTAGGCCTCATAATAATCATAAAATAAATATTTTAATGTCGAATTTGTTTTCATGAAACCATTATTCCGACTAAGCCCTATTTCGGGATGTTACATTTCTCCCTCTTTAAGGACTTTCGTCCTCGAAAGTCTTACCAGTAAACAGGTTCGGATATTGGCTTCTCATGGTTTCTTTCAGCTCCCAAGTAGCCTCTTCTACATCATGTCGATACCGTAAAACTTTTACTAAAGCCACTTTTTTGTTCCTCAACTGTTTAACTTCACGAGCCAAAATCTTGATCGGTTCCTCTCCATAAGTCATGTCCGGTCGAATTTCAATCTCAATCGGTGAAATCACATGAGAGGGTTCTGATTGGTATCGCCTTAACATAGATACATGGAACACATCGTGAATATTTTCCAGTTCAGGTGGCAACGCCAAACGATAAGCTAACGGTCCAATTCTTTCGGTGATCTCATACGGTCCGATAAATCGTGGGCTCAGTTTACCTTTCCGACCAAATCTCAACACTTTTTTCCATGGAGATACTTTCAAGAATACTCTATCTCCAACTTGGAACTCTATTTCCTTTCTTTTCAAATCTGCATAAGACTTTTGCTAATCTGATGCCGCTTTTAGACAATGTCGTATCACTTTATCTTTTTCTTCAGTTTCTTTAATCAGATCAACTCCATGAATCTGACTTTCCTTAAGTTCAGTCCAGTATAATGGAGTTTTACACTTCCTACCATGCAGGGCCTAATAGGGTGCCATATTCAAACTCGTTTGAAAACTGTTGTTGTAGGCAAATTCTACCAAAGGTAGGTATTTTTCCCAGCTACCCTGAAATTCGAGGATGCAACATCGCGACATATCCTCGAGAATCTGAATCATCCACTCAGATTGACCATCAGTCTGAGGGTGTAAAGCTGTGCTAAAGCTTAACTTCGTACCCAAGGCTTCTTGTAACTTCTTCTAGAGTCTCGAAGTGAACCTCGAGTCTCTGCCTGAAACAATTGACAGTGGTACTCCATGTAATCTTACTATTTTAGAAATGTACAAGTCAGCCAATCTATCAAGGGAATAATCTATCCTTATCGGAATAAAATGAGTCGACTTCGTCAATTTGTCCACTATAACCCATATGGCATCTTTCTTTTTCAGAGTCAAAGGTAATCCTGCCACGAAGTCCATGGTAACTCTGTCCCATTTCCATTTGGGGACCATTACAGGCTGTAACAAACTTGAAGGCACTTGATGTTCAGCTTTAACTTGCTGACATATAAGGCATTTCAATACAAATTCAGAAACATCTCTTTTCATACCATTCCACCAGTACAGTTTCTTCAAGTCGTTGTACATCTTGGTACTTCCCAGGTGAATAGACAAACGACTGTTGTGAGCTTCTTGCAAATTTTTTTGAATAATTTCATTATCTTTGGGGACACAAACCCTATTTCTGAACATCAAACATCCATCAGGACCAATTCGGAAGTCTGATTCAACACCAGACTCACATTGAGCCCTTTTTGCTGCAAGTCATCATCATTAAGCTGAGCATCATGAATTTCCTGCAGAAATGTTGGCCTAGCCTCCAGCTCGGCCAAGACTGAACCATCATCAAGCAATGTCAAACGAGTGTCCATGGTTCTCAAAGCAAATAGGGATTTTCTACTCAATGCATTGGCGACCACATTCGCCTTTCCCGGGTGATAGTCGATAATAAGATCATAAACCTTAATTAACTCTAACCATCTCCTTTGCCTCAAATTTAATTCTTTTTGAGTCATCAAGTACTTCAAACTTTTGTGGTCTGTGAATATACGACAAGTCTCACCATACAAATAATGTCTCCATATCTTTAAGGCAAAAACAACGGTGGCGAGCTCTAGGTCGTGCGTCGGATAGTTCTTCTCGTGCGGTTTCAACTGTCATGAAGCGTAGGCTATCACTTTACCATCTTGCATAAGTACACAACCAAGTCCGTTCAAAGATGCATCACTGTAGACCACAAATTCTTTTCCCGATTCAGGAAGTACTAAAACAGGAGCTTCGGTCAGCAATGTCTTTAACTTCTCAAAACTTTGCTGACACTTTTCCATCCATTCAAACTTAACGTCTTTCTGTAGCAATCTCGTCATCGGAGTTGTTATCATGGAGAATCCTTTCACAAACCTTCGATAGTAACCAACTAAGCCCAAAAAGCTTCTAACCTCAATTACATTCTTAGGTCATTTCCATTTGACAATTGCAGAAATCTTACTTGGATCAACTCAGATGCCTTCACCCAAAACAATATAACCTAAAAATCAGACTGCCTAGAGCCAAAACTCACTATTGCTAGACTTGGCATACAACTGCTTTTCCCTCAAGGCCTGTAGCATGATTTTCAGGTGCTTTGTATGCTCTATTTTATCCTTAGAATAGATCAAAATGTCGTCAATGAACACAACAACAAACTTATCCAGATATGGTCGAAAGATCCTATTCATTAAGTCCATAAAAACGGTCGGTGCATTCATCAGCCCAAACGGCATAACAAGAAATTCATAATGACCATACCTTATCCTGAAAGCTGTCTTAGGTACATCCGAGTCTTTAGCTCGCAGTTGATAATAGCCAGACCTCAAATCTATCTTAGAGAACACAGTGGCTCCTCTCAACTAGTCGAACAAGTCATCAATCCTTGGTAAAGGATACTTATTCTTGATAGTTACCTTGTTCAATTGCCGATAATCGATACATAACCTCATCCAACCATCTTTCTTCTTAACAAAGAATACGGGGGCACCCCAAGGTGAAAAACTTTGCCTAGCGAATCCTTTATCCATCAGCTCTTGCAACTGTGCTTTCAACTCTTTCAGCTCAGTTGGTGCCATTCTGTACGGAGCAATAGAAATAAGAGTTGTCCTTGGAACCAGTTCAATACCAATCTCTATCTCCCTTTCAGGAGGTAATTCGGGTAATTCCTCTGGAAACATATCTGGATACTCACATACTATCGGCACAGACTCAATCTTCAATTTAGCTTCCTTAGTATTCAACACAAATGCGAGGTAAGCTTCGTATCCTTTCCTCATATATCTCTGGACAACCATTGCCGTGATTATCATCAGCAGCGAACCCAATTCTCTTGATTCGACCTGCAGAATTTCACCATCCAAACATTTCAATTTAATATACTTACTACCACAATTTACAATTACATCACGCAGGGCTAACCAATCCATACCAAGTATTACATCAAATTTATCAAATGGTAACAACATAAGGTTAGCCGGTAAATAATGACCTCGAATTGTCAAAGAACAATTCTTACAGATTTTATCAAATAGGACCGACTTGCCTAATGGGTTTGACACTCTAATAATATCTTTCGTATTTTCAATAGGTATGTTCATTCTAGACGCCAACCTCATGCAGATATATGAATGCGTCGACCCCGGGTCAATTAAAGCAACAACACTTGTATTAAAAAGAGAGAAAGTACCCGCAATAACATCAGGAGCAGCGGCTTCCTCTCGAGCACGTATCGCATACGTCCTTGCCGGGGTTCTAACCTCTGATTTTGCAGTGTCTCTAGTCATAACTCGACTACCACTAGCACTTCAAGGGTATTTCGGAAGTCTACTTCGTGGAATAGGAGTACTCGATTTCAGGGTTACATCCACTTCTCTTTCCGCTTGCTCTGGGAAGTCTCTTAGAAAGTGATCAAAAGAACCACACCTAAAACATGCGCCACTCTTCATTCAGCACTCTCCGGAATGAAATTTGTTACAGCTCCTACACTTCAGTTTTTGGCCATCTACACGCCCCACACTAGTCACCATCGGGGAGGAAGACTTCTGACCTCGTCGTTTAGAGCTTCTCGCTCTACCTGAATATCCCGCTGACAAAGTGGAGCGTTCATGCTGGCTCCTGGCTTTCTTCGTAGAGAATGAGAGTGTCTTACTGCTAAACCTCTTATTCGCAACTCGAGCCTCCCTTTTAGCTTATTTTCTTTCATTATTAAGTTCCTCGACCTTCTTGGCATGATTGACCAATGAGGCAAACTCCTGTATTTCCAAGATCCCAATCAACAACTTAATGTCCTCATTCAGACCTTCCTCAAAGCGTTTACACATTTTCGATTTCGTTTGGACCCATTCAGTTGCATACTGACTTAGTCCTACGAACTCTCTCTCATATTTTACTGTAGTCTTGTTCCCTCGTTTGAGTTCCAAGAGCTCCTTTCGTTTCGGGTCCAAAAACCGTTGACTAATGTATTTGTTTCTAAGCTCTGCTTGAAAGAAATCCCAAGTAATATATTCCTTTGGCACTACCGAGGATACGGTCTTCCACCAATGATATGCAGTGTCCTTCAAAAGGGACACAACACACTTCAAACATTCCTCAGGTGTGCACGACAAATCATCTAGCACCCTTATAGTATTTTCAAGCCAGAACTCGGCTCTGTCAGTGTCATCATCAACTTTAGCTCTAAATTCCTCAGCCCCATACTTTCTAAGCTTATCAACAGAGGTTTTACCAATTCTCATTGGTGCCATACCTCGGGGCATATCCTCATCAGGTTGGTTAAAGGGCGGGGGAGGTCTTAGTATATTGGGGCAATTTCTTAGATAATCCCCAAACCATTCATCCATCATATCAAAGAAGGCAGCTCGGGCCTCTTCTTAGCCTTCTGACATCAGCCTTCTACTACTACTAGATACAGCTCGTTGTACAGAAGCTGGACCATGGCTCTCGGCTCCCTCGGACTCATCTTGCGCTTCATTGGAAGTCATTTACTATGTTCAAAACAATTTAAACAATTAGGAGATGTCACACTACCAATCATTCAAATAATGGCATGTATAGCGAACTTTGACATCCTCTACGATAGTCCTAGAACCGACTAAGCCATAGCTTTGATACCACTAAATGTAACACCCTTCACCCGTACCCAACACCAGGGTAGGGTTCGAGGCATCACCGGGACTTTACATTTTGAAACGTACCAATTTTGGGTCACCAGTTTTACTCAAATTTAAAACATTTCACCTATGAACAACTCGTCTCTTATATAGGTTTACGAGGCCCTAGACACACCCTAAGGTAGTTCAGGACAAACTAGGAGTGTTCGATAGACCCTGGATATCTTAGGAATACTTCCCTAATTTGAACTACCACACGCCCATGTGAGTGGGCCGTGTGGTCACACAAGCCTGTGTGACTTGGGACACGTCCATGCCCTTCACCCGTGGGCAACACTGACTTATCAGCATGGCCATAGCACACGCCCGTACTGCTTACCCGTGGACAACACTGTCTTTTAGACACGACAAGTATACACGCTTGTGCGGCCTACTCGTGTGCAATATTAATTTAGAATTTTAAGTGTAGGGGACACATGACCATATCCCACACCGATGGGAAGGAACCGTGTGTCACACACAGCCTAGACACACGCCTGTGTGTCTAAACATGTGGACCCTAATAGGTTATTTTCCAAGCCTATGGTCACCCTTTCTACCAACTATACATAATGGTTCTAAATTTTTGAAATAAAACACGACTACGCAACTGTAAATCTTTGATGAATCTTATTGTATGGAAACCTCATATCATTGGTTTCATACATGAAAGGTTATTTCCCATTTAGTGTTTATGGGTTTCCATGTCACTTTAATTTGTCCGAAAGTGGCTCGTTCACGCGACTCATTGCCAATTGGTAATAACCCATCACATGTAAATAAAATCATGTATAGATTCATAGGTCGTAGCCTACTCCATTAAGCCAATTTTCATGGCCACATACAAAGAAATAAACATATTTTTACATGCCTTCATTTTGCAAAGCAAATGACACATATAACAAAATGAGAAAAAATCCTATACATGCCATTGTACAAAATAGAAATGTCATTATACCAAAGCTTGTATCGTTGATAGTGTATTGACTCTCCAATCGTCTTCTAGCTCTTAAGAGTCCTCGAGCTCTTTGAGACAGGGAAAAAGAGAAGCATCTACATGCTTAGTAAGCTCGAATGACAGGAAAGTAAACTTACCAACTATTTAACATGCATCCATGATAGATAAGGAAACCAACAATTATGAAATGGTTCCCTATTACATGCAGTTAATCAATGAGTTAGTAACATTATCAAGCATCAAATAATTTAACTAGATGAGCTCGTCATTCAACATCTCATTTTCACAAACATCTCATGTTAATCTCGTTGAGTTTCTAGGAAATCTCGATGGAATACCCATTAACCGTCAATTCATTTAAATGATCATTTCATATATGCACTCCCGCGAACCTCACATCTTATGGCTGGATTACCAGTCAAGGCTAAATCCCCCATTTTATGAACTCATAAGGTGATGTCGGGATTACCAGTCTAGGCTAAATCCCTTATTACGACAAACACTCTTAATGAGCTCGGATCTGAATTACCAGTCCAGGCTAAATTCAGACCCTCATCGGATTACCCGTCCGGGCTAAATCCATAATGCACACATATTCTTCGGGAGGCTAAATCAGTCAAGGGACACCTGTCCGGGCTAGATCCTTTTCATAATTAAGATCAACGGATTACCTGTGACACCCCTAATTTAACCCTAGTCGGAAAGTGGTTTTGGGACCACAAAACCGAGCCACAAAAATAATTAATTGTTATATTTTATGCTTATTATTTATGAATAAGTATGTGTGAAAATTTCATGCTTTAATTTTGTCATTTGGATGTGAAATAAATAAAAAGGGGCTTATGTGAAAAATCTTGAAAATGTCATAGGTTAATTGGTAGTGGCTAAAAATTTGCATGGTTTGAAGCATGAGGGACTTGCATGTCAAACATTCCTTTTTCTTGGTAGTGGACGACAAGGATGGGCATGAATGACACATTTTGGCATTTTGTATGTTATATTTTAGTTAAATAATATCAAATAGTTTTATAATAAATCAAGTTATTATATGTCATAAGTGATAAGAGGAATTAAATAATTAAAAGGGTGAGAAAAAAACAAAGTTGGGTCTTTTCTTCTCCTCCATTGCATTAGCCTAAAGGGGGGGAAGAAAGTTTGGTTGCTTTGATTTTTGGCTTAGAAGATGGCTAGAATGAGGTATGTATTGAATGATTCTTGAAAATCTATGCATGTTTGAGATGATTAGTTCAAACTCTACTTATCCCATAGATTAAACTTAGAATTTTGAGGTTTGAGATTCGGTCAATAAGCTTGAAACTCATAGTAGTTTGTTTTGGTAAGCTTGGTATACGGATGATAGATGTGTTTTGGTTTTGGTTTGATAATGATGTTAATGATGTTAATGATGGTGATTTTCGGTCATGCATTAACTTAAATTGTAAGTATGATTTATGGTATAATTTGTGTGATGGAATGGTCTTGAGATTTGGCTTGATTAAATGGGTAAAATGCTAAGTGTTTTAAAGATGATGTAATGGTTATTTCGATTTATGTGAAGTAAATATAGATGATGGTTATAAGCTGTTTTATGATTTGATAATGGTGATTAAATCTTGTAGTTAAGTGTTTAGATATATATATTAATAATGAATTTAGTTGTACTTGCTATGTGAGAAATGTGCAATGCTATAGGTATTTGATTATTAGATATGGTTATTTTAAGTTGATTTGTAATGGTATGATTGCATTGATGAAATGGTTTGGAAATGGTGGGAAGAATTGGCTATTATGCTTGATACTAATGCCGAATATGAGAATGTTGTACTTGAAAAATGTAGGTGAACATGACAAGTGTATTCGGCTTAGGGCATAAAGGATATGAAAATTTGTTATTTATTTTTGATTGTGTGTGTATGACCATGGACAATTGGCTGCACAAATATTATGAATACATAATGTATAATAAATTTATTAAGCTACAAAACATTATACATGATCGGCCAATGTAAATTATTTGAGTAAAGTATATCTTGATGGTACATTTCGGCTAGTATAAAATGTATATGGACGTCGTATGACTATGTTTAATTTGGGAAGTAAATTGTTTGATTTAGCTCAAGAGCCTAGAGGATCAAAGTTGGATAAGGGAAAGGAAAAAGTGATCGAATAGCCATCGTAATCGTTCGGCAACTTCCGAGGTAAGTTTTAAGTGATTAAACATTGAGTAAATTCAATCATAATAGGACATAATGAGTTGATTTAATAAGATATGATGTGGCCATGATATGTCTTAAACTCAAATGGTAAGTTCATAAGTGTTTGGACTTGGAAATTTAAGAGCAAATTGTAATAACTTGCTTAGGACAGCGGCAGTAACGTGATTTTAGAAAATCACTATAAATTGTTGGTGTGGAATTATAGGCTGAATAAAATATGTAATCAAAGCTTAATTAGTCTAGTTTCTTATAAAAGAGACCGTGTAAGCAAAGAAATTTCCTATAAAGAGATATTTAAAGTTGTGTGAGACAGTGTCAGAATGACTCTGAAATCCCCTGTTCTGTTTTTAGAAAATCATTATAATTTTTAAAAAATGGTTATAAGATAAAATTTATATGCTTAGACTCCTTAATGAGTCTAGTTTCAAATGAAATCAAATAGAACATATTTTTAATTCTATACAATGAGAAATTTGATTTGTAGTGAAGAGTGGTCAGATTAGTCAAATAGTGAAACAGGGGAAACTTTAAGAAAAATCTGGTGTTGATTGGCCAAACCTAAAATTCTTAAAATTTTATGGATGGAATATATATGAGTCTATATTCAGGGAAAATTAACGGCAATTGATTTTGAGTTTTGTAGTTCCAGTTATAAATAATTTAGTGACTATTGCTCAGGAAAAGCAGCTTGTAGTGAATATGTGATTTTGTTGTAAACATTGATGAAACTATTTGAGCTGCTTATAAGCTATTGCTGAAATTGATGTACAAGATAAATATATATGTGTGTGGTAAAGCCGAATGGCTAATGTGAAATATGTATGAGATATGTATATGTGGTAAAGCCGAATGGCTAATGTGAAATATGTATGAGATATGTATATGTGGTAAAGCCGAATGGCTAGTGTGAACTATGTATGAGATATGTATACGTGGTAAAGCCGAATGGCTAGTGTGAAATATGTATGAGATATGTATATGTGGTAAAGCCGAATGGCTAATGCGAAATATGTATGAGATATGTATATGTGGTAAAGCCGAATGGCTAGTGATTCGGCTAGTGTGAAATATGTAGGAGATGTGTGTATATTGTGGCCGAATGACCTAATGTGAAAGGTGTGTATTATTAGATATTTGATGAGGCAAATGAATTACAAATATGACAGTCGATGTGAATGTTGTAACATGTGAATAAATGTACATGAAACTTGGAAATATATTCCAGGTAAAACCCGATGACTACGTGTGGAGATTATGTCCGGGTAAGACCAGATGACTACGTGTGGAGATTATGTCCTGGTAAGACCCGATGACTACGTGTGGAGATTTTGTCTGGGTAAGACCCGATAACTACGTGTGGGGACTATTCGAGCTAAAGGTTTCGCTGAAGATTCGAGTAAAGCATAAGATTATACGACCTCACAGTAACGATTGGTAAAAAATACGTTCAATGCGTTAAGCTGGTCAGGTATGTATTTTGAGATTATATTTAAGCTTGATTTGGACTAAATCACAAGGTCGTTATGTGATGCATATGTGAGTAAAGCAATAAGACTGTTCTATGATTATTGTGCGTTTGGTCAATGTGGAAAGTTAGGTGAAAATGTGTAATGTACCTATGTTTATAAGAGATCACTATCAAGTGAGAATTTATCTGCCTATTATATATGATGAGATGGGCATATTCGGTAAAGGGATGGTATGCCCGAAGGAAGAGTGAAATAAAAATACGAACAACTATGTTATAATTTGATTGTTATCTGTTGACACTGCTTAAAACTTACTAAGCATTGTAATGCTTACTCCGTTTACTTTGTTTCCTCTGTTTTATAGATCTCATTTGGAAGCTACAGGCTCGGGGATCGTCAGCAACTAGTCACACTATCACTATCCACTGCTTGTTACTGTTATGTTTTGAATTATTTTATGGCATGTAAAGAATAGACCAGTGGCCGAAGAATATTTTGGTTAATGTATATAAGCCATGCGAAAATGGCATCTTTTGAATGTGTACTTATAGCAGTTAAATTGTATCCTTGACTGTCTTTAGTATTTACCTAAAGGAACTTTCTTTATAAAAAAAAATATATTCAAAATTTTTACTGTTCGGATATGAGTTTCAAGTCCGGTAATGCCCCTTTACCTATTCCGGCGACGGATACGGGATAGGGGTGTTACATTACCCGTCTGGGCTAAATCCTTTCTGAACACATGCAGGATCTCAAATCACCCGTAATTATGAGTTACCCATCGAATTCCCTTTTTCAACCTCAACCGAGACTTTTAACCACAATTCATTATCAAGAATGCATTTCATGAATATTCATACCATCAAAATATACAGTTATCATACATTCATAAATCATACAATTATGCATACTACAAGTTTACTTGTGTTATCCGAACTTACCTGGTATTTGTTTCGGAGCTGTGTTTCGGTTATTCCGAAACCTTGCGTTTACCTCGATCAACCTCCGGAATTTGTTCCTTGGGGTCTATAACAACAAAATTATATCATTAATACCCCACATTATACATTACAATTCTAATTCTCATCCCGGTCCAAATGACTGTTTTGCCCCTAACCTTTGACATTTTTACGATTTAGTCCCTAGGCTCGTATAATGAAACACATGCATTTTCCATCTTACCCAAGCCTAGCTGAACACTTTTCTCTCTTATGGCAACCCATATTTCCCATTATTTTCTCATTTCTACCACACATTTTATAATTTTTGCAAAATGGTCCTTACAAGGGTTTTTCATGAAAATCACCTAGGAAAAGATGTTTAACACACATCCAACCTTCATATTTTTCCATAATCCTTCAAAATACAAGTAAATCATGTATGGGTAAATTTTTAAACATGAACCCTAGCATGAAATATGGGTAGAAATGGAGAGAACAAGCTTCCAGGATTTCAAAATTACAAAGAGCATTAAAATTGGGGCTTGGGAGCACTTACTATTAAGGTTGAAATGTTTGAAAACCCTAGCTCTGGTGACAAAAGAATTTCGGCAGCTATGGGGAAGAAGATGGCTGATTTTGGCTTGATTTTTCCCATTTTATTTTATTAAAAAGTCAAATGACCAAAATACCCTCATGCCTTTCCTTTAAAATTTCATCCATGTAAGCCCATTTTTGTCCAAAAATTTAGAAATTGAGAAAATTACTCTCCAAAACCCTCTAATTCATATCCAAAAGTAATTTCATGCAAATTTCTTCTAGATTTCAAGTTTTGCAATTTATTCAATTTAGTCCCCAATTTCCAGTTGAACACCTTACTCAAAGAATTTCTTCATGAAACTTTAACACATGCATACACTCATATTCTAGGCCTCATAATAATCATAAAATAAATATTTTAATGTCATATTTTTTTTCCCGAAACCACTATTCTGACTAAGCCCTATTTCGGGATGTTACACGAACAACACCACTGGTAAGCATAAATATTATAACAATCCAAATTAGGGTCTAGTCGGAACAATGGTTTCGAGACCATAAATATGAGATAGAAATAATTATTATATGATTCTTGTGAGGTCTATGATATGAATACATGCTTATGTGAAAGTTTCATGAGGAAATTCTATGCATAAAATGTCTAATTGCACTTAAGGGACCAAATTGAATAAGATGCAAAACTTGGATTCTAGAAGATTTAAGCATGGAATTGCTTTATATTTTTAATTAGAGGGTCCTAATTAGTAATTTGACCAATTTCTATAATTTTAGACAAAAATAGACATGCATAGGAAAAATTTGAAAGAAAGACCCTAAGGGCATTTTGGTCATTTGGTAATTAAAAGAATAACAAAGGGAAAAATCAAAGCAAAATGTGCTCATCTTCTCCAAGTGATAGTTGAATTTTTCAATAGCCATAGCTAGGGTTTTCTTCAACATTTCAAACTTGATTGTAAGTGCTCCCTAGCCCCGTTTTTAATGTTCTTTGCATTTTTGAAGTCCTTGAAGCATGACATATCCATTTCTAGCTATATTTTGAGCTAGGGTTCATGTATGAAATTTTACCCATGTACAACATGCATGTATTTTGATGATTAATGGAGGAATATGAATGTTTGATGTATGATAAACATCTTTTACTAGGTGATTTTTAGTGAAAACACCTAAAAGGGGAACTTATTTATAAAAGTGAGTAGTAAAAATGTGAAATAAAGGAAGATGTGGACTGATATGAGCATGGTATAGGTTTGGCTAGGCTTGGGTATCAAAGAAAAGGCATTTATTTCATTTACGAGCCTAGGGACTAAATTGTAAATAAGTGAAAAGATAGGGGTAAAAAGGTAATTTTACCAAAGCATGAATTATGGATTGAATTGAATAATGTGATTAATCAACAAGTTAAATTTGGTATTATAGATCAAGAAAAACGTGATACGAGTCTTGATCGAGGGAAGAATAAAGTATATGACGATTAGGCTCGATTACCATCATTTTGTACCGAGGTAAGTACATGTGTAAATAATATGCAATGTATTATATTTTGATGTGTTGACATTATGTGATAAATGTTTTATCAATATTATGTATGTTATGCCTAATGGCAACTTTGTAAGTATGAATGATATTGGTCGTTATCCACGACGTTACGAGCAAATGCGATGGAGATACTATGAGCATATAAGAAAGAATCCCGTTTGAACTTTAGGAATAGTGTAACACCCTATACCCGTAACCCACGTCGGGGTGGGTTACAAGGCATTACCTAACTTGATCTGATGCATACAACCCATCTCAAATTACCGAGACTCAGTCCAAATTAAAACTTTTTCAATTTCTACTTTAATCTTCTTATTATGGGCCTACGAGCCTCAAATTGACCGTTGAAAACTATTCGGAACCATTTCGGGTCCTTAAACCAACCTTAAGAAATTTTCTTTTAAAACAGGGCACACACCCGTGTGGAAGGATAACATGCCCGTGTGACCATTTCAACATGGTCGTGCTGATGGCCCATGTGGCTCGCAAGGCCTAAGCACCCTGGGACACGCCTGTGTCCCACACCTGTGTAGAATTAATTTCTAATTCACACCTACAGGGGTTTTCACATGGCCAGACACACGCCCGTGTCAATGGCTCGTGTCCCTCACATGGCCACAACACGCCTGTGTCCTAGGCTGTGTGCAAAAACATGGACATTCTGTTTTCAACGTTAGCATGCTCAAGATGTCACACGGCCAAGGCACACGCCCGTGTGCTGGGTTGTGTCCTCCACACGGTTAAGAAACACGGATGTGTCTCCACCCGTGTTTTTATTACCATGCATACTAACATGAAATTTTTACGTGCAGGGGACACACAGCTAGACTACACGCCCATGGGGTAGACCATGCGTCACACACGGCCTAGACACATGCCTGTGTGCCTACCCGTGTGTACAGTATAAGGCTATTTACAAAGCCTCATTGCCATCCTTACATATATAGTTCCTTTCAAATACCAACCAATATCGAAACAAGTATAACTCCTATAACTAAATCAACCACAATAAACATTCATTCAACTATGAGAATGCATCTTTTATAAATTTAAAATGAATGTTAGCCATCACTCAAGGCTTAATACAAATTGAAGGGTTTCCAACCCAAGCCAACACATGTGGCCAAGCCTCAATAACACAAAATATAAAGTGATGGCTTTATATCGAATTATATCGAATGCTTTGGTTGATAGTGTGATCGATATCCCTGACTT
The DNA here is from genome assembly GCF_007990345.1 of Gossypium hirsutum. NCBI lineage: Eukaryota > Viridiplantae > Streptophyta > Magnoliopsida > Malvales > Malvaceae > Gossypium > Gossypium hirsutum. Next base: position 30,455,952 of record NC_053435.1, on the reverse strand, counting down.
TCGGTGAATCCTGGAGCTAAATAGGCGGCACTTTAAGGAAATGGAAAGGAAATGGAGTAAGCATAAAAGCTTAGTAAGTTGCGTATAAATAAATATACAACAACAATATATCAATAACCAACATGCTCATAATACCAAAGTAGGCATAAGTATAATTTACTCATTTCCGTCCATACAAATCACAAGTTATATATAGATAGAGCTCATATCTCATACGTACCAATTAGGTACCTGTACTATTCACAACACGGTTATACTTTCCTCATTAGATTAAGAACATAACGTTCACTGTTGAACCATTTGAAACACTATTGGATATTCATTAAGCCTCAAATGTGGGTAAGGTGTCGATGCCATGTCTCAGACATGGTCTTACACTGGCTCATATCACAAGTCGATGCCATGTAGTCGATGCATGTTCCAGACATGTCTTACACTGGCTTAAGTCTCGAGGCCGATACATGTCCCAGACATGTCTTACACTGGCTCTAGTCTCAATGCTGATGCCACGTCTCAGATATGATCTTACACTGGCTCTCATAATGTGGCTAATGCATGTCCCAGACATGTCTTACACTGGCTTACAAACAAATGACCCAAACGTTATGGCATGAATATTCGGTTTACTTCTTAAGGTTACAACGAAATTTCCACTATCTCAGTTATCATTATACATTCTCAATTTCACAATCGAACAATTCATACTATATTAACTCAATACAATTCAATACATATGTTAACAACGTAGTTGTATTATTTACATACAACTTACCTCGGATTACAAAACATATATGACTAGTCGGTTTAGTCGATTTGCTTGGCTTTCCCCTAGTCTAGGTTTGGATTTGACAATTCTTGATCTATATTAACAAAATACACTCATTTAGTCACTAAATTAAATTAGGCAAATCAAAATTCACATCTTCGGTAAAATGACCATTTTGCCCCTAGACTTTGGCAAAAATGACTATTTTACCTCTATGATCAAAAATTGATTTTTATCAAATTTCTTTGGATCTTAAGCTTATTTGAACTCTTTTTACTCTTATAGAAACTCCAAATTCATCATATTTCACACATTTATCAACTATTTTACAACTTGTGCAAAATAGTCCATTTAGGTGTTTTCATGGTAACACCTTTCACAAAAGTTGTCTATTACACAACTAAGACTCATATTCTTCCATAAAATTTCAGAAAAAACCCTAAATGCTCTCATGGAAAAACCTTATACCTTCAACCATTTTGCAAGATATACCCCTCAATTGAAAGCTCATGCTTCAAGGGTCTCAAAAATACAAAAATCATTAACAAAGGACATGAAAATCACTTACTTCTGAGTGCATTAAGTTGCTAAAAAATTTTAAGCTCTCAAACCCCCTTCAATGGCTAATTTTTGGTGGAGAAAAGAGATGAGTAAGGGATGATATCATCCTTCTTTTTTTTAAGGGATGATATCATCCTTCTTTTTTTTTTAATTCTATTTTAGTCAAAATTGGTCACCTAACCCAACAAATTTTGAAAATTTTGACCACATATGTCTCCTATGGCCAGCCACTCTATTTCTAGGGGTATAATTACCCTCTAAAGACCCCCAATTTGGTTCTCTAACTATTTGATACCTTTAGCTATCAATTTAGGACTTTTGTATTTTATGCGATTTAGTCCTTTTTTGCAATTAGGCTCACAAACGTCAAAATTAACTCACCAAAATTTTCATGCACCATTATAGACATGCTATGACTCTATTTTAATAATAAAATATTTCTCTGACTTTGAATTTGTGGTCCCGAGATCACTATTCCGACTAGCTCCAAAATCGGGATGCTACAAATAGTCTAGGATACAAGTGACATGTCATTAGGAATTAAGAAATCCAAACTTAATAAGTTGGTCTAGGTTTGTGATATATTTGAGGCATCTGAGCTCGTTGAGTTGGTCCAAGTTCATTATGGATGCGAGCATCCGAACTCGTTGAGTTGGTCCAAGTTCATAATGGATGTGATACCTAACAGCTTGTGTGAGCAACCCGTGTAGTTACACCTTGACCGATAGCTTATATGAGCAAGCCTGTGAGTAGCTCCATTGAGAGTGTTACATGTTATGAGGTAGCTTTGGCTATGTATGTATATGTAGCACATATGTGCAAGTTTTCTGCGTATCCAATAGTATTCTGAGTGTTCAACGGGTAATGTAATGTATGTGATGAAAGTCCTGAGGAGGGCATGTTAAAGAGGTATGGTTATATGATATACTACGATGTGTACAGGTATGTAAGCTAAACCTATGAATAATGCCTTGATAAAAAATGATATGTGATGAGAAAGTATATACATGAACACTTGATAAAAGAGCCAAAATGATTGGATGATGATTAATTCTTGTGATTATGATATTATGTCTTTGTATGATTATGGTTTACTATCATTGCATATTATTTGCATGTGGACTTACTAAGCTTTAATGCTTACCCCCTTTCTTTCCATCCTTTATAGTTTCGCCAAGCTAGCTCTGGGATTGAAAGCTGTCAGAGTATTCGATCACACTATCAAAAGAATATTGGGTATAGTGAAATTTTTATTTTTAGTATGGCATGTATAGGGGACTTGGTTATTTTGTGAATGTGATATGGCTCATAATTGATTATTGGGTTGTAATGTCTAATTGTTCATGCATGCATGTGTTAATGCCTTGATGATGTGCTATGTGGTTTGTTTGATGGATATGTAATGAGGAATGAATTAAGTACTTGGAAATAAGGAATAACTTAGTTAACTATAGACATGAATGTGTAACTTGAGGTTATAGTAACACATTTGATTATGCATGAAATTGGTGTAGAATGCTTCCAAATGGTGTGGCTAATTGAATGTGTAATAGAACGACCTTATGAAGATGTGAAAGTGCCATGGTGTTGAATGATTGAGGGTGACAATTGGCTTGGAAAATAGCTTATAAATGGTCCACATGGGTAGACACACGGGCATGTGTCTAGGCCGTGTGTGACACACGGTCTACCCCACGGGCGTGTTGAATGGCCATGTGTCCCCTACACCTAAATTCTGTAAGTCAGTATGCCCAGTAATAAACACATGGTCTAGGACACGGGCGTGTGTCTTGGCCGTGTGAGAGATACGGCCTACCCACATGGGCGTGTACTCTACCGTGTGAAGTCTGCACCATTTTTATGAAAAATTCCTTTATTTTTAATTGACCACATGGTCTAGCCACATGGGTGTGTGATACGGCTGTGTGACCCTAAATTGTTGCCGACGTCATAGTCAGAGAGTTATACGGTTGGAAGATACAGGCGTGTCAAGAGCACATGGGCGTGTTTGCTGTCTCACACCGGTGTATTGCTCTGTATTAGGGAAAATTTCCAAAACTTTTCTAAAGTCCTCAATTTAGTCCCGAATATTTTTCGATGGTTGTTTTGGGCCTCGTAGGCCTATATTAGGGACAAATTGTGTATGTATGAATGAAGTTGTTTTGAAGAAAAAATTTATAGCCCAGTTTTTCATGTATGTGTATGCTTAAGTCCAGTAATGCCTCGTACCCTGTCCCGGCGTCGAACACGGGTAAGGGGTGTTAAAAATATAGGGTTGAAGAAACCATGGAGTACGCGCTTACTGCGAGAAACACCTAATAGAATAGTAACATGACCTATAGAAAATCTCGAAGGCTCTAGAATCGGGATCCAAGTTATGTGGTACAGAATGGAACACTAATCAAAACATTCAAGGAAACTCTTGTAATACCATTTTTATTACACGAATTATTTAAGTATTTTATGCATAACAAATACAAATAGAAACCCTGAACCTTTTACAAAATAAGGACGAAAAACGAAAGTTAGGATGGTTGGTGTAACACCCCAAACCTGGCCTAGACGTTATGGCCGAATCTATAATGTGACATAGGAGTGTTTATCCAAAACACAAATAGACAAAAAACATTTTTCATAAAAACTTCTTTAGATTCAAAACAAAAGGTTAGGATGACTAGTTCCTTGTGAAAACTCAAGTTATTTAAGCAAAATATTAATTATACTAGTTTCTCAAAATTTTAAAACAATGTTTGTTGCGGAAGCATTTAAAATGTATGGCGTAAGCGTGATGATTTCAGAAAAACATTGGTTTGTGCTTTTTTGAAAATATAAGTCCTATTACTAACTAGTAAAATTAAAGTAATTAAATCCCCAAATTAAAATAAAATTTAAAAGGCCTTATTACATAACGAAAACCCAATATCAAATAAAATCTAAATCATAGTATTTTAAAGTATTTAACAACGTCGAGTGGCCACCTTTGAGTCCTCCGTCGCCTCGATCCGTCTAAGCCTGGGGATTTCCTGCACAGATAACAGATGGGTGAGTTTATGAAAACCCAGTATGTGAAATCCCAAAATAATAAACAATCAGAGTAAATGCAATCTAGTCCTAGGCCCATTAGTTCCGGTTAGGGCCTTAGCCCTTTTTTCAGTAACAGTATCAGTCTGGGCCTTAGCCCATTTCATTACTGTATGCAAACAAAGAGTCCTACCCAATCCATCCGCTACACACCATCTCCATTTTGGAACACCGGTGCCTTCAAGGCGCAGCGAAAAATTAAAAAAAAACCGACGATCCAAACCAAGGATCCATGTGTAAGGAAAGAATCGGGGTGATAAAAAGGTTTCGAAATTACCAAAACTTCAATCTGAGTAGACAGCGACGCCTAGGCAACAGGAATGCTGAACCACTATCGAACCAAGTCGCAACCTTTTCCGATGTCGGCCTCTACGTAGTCCACCCGATTGACAATGGACTGTAGAAATCCTAGAAAACTATTTTCAGAGAGTATTTTGCTAAATGGTTGCTAGGCCACATTGCATATTTTCGGGCTAGTTATTATATATCCTTTTTAGGGTTTTTACCCTTGCTATATATAACTCCCTCTTAATTGGTATATATTTATAACAAATTTTAATTCATTAAAATTAATCCGAACATAATAATTATCATTCAAATAAATATAATAATGTTTAACCGAAAAATAATAATTACATTAATTATAATAAAGATTTCGGTAAACTATATTTATTTAAACTTATATACGAACTAAATTCATATATCAATAAAATTATGTTCTGATTATGTGTACAACATCCTTGTACATATAGTATGTTCAACAATTTGATTGCCCAATTAAATTAATTCTATAATTAATTTAATTCATGTGACAACCAAGCAATATACCAACTATGTTTTACCTCGTTCATTTCAACCATAGGGTGTGACCTTATAGGTTCTTATAATGTTAGCAGTAATATTAGAACGATTCTAATGTTACAAACAATGAGTGACATCTAGCAATGCATCAATGCTACCTAAGTTACAAGAAGTCATGATTTGACATAACCTTTTGAGATTAACCTTTCATGCATTAATCCTTAAGTCCTATATCTTTGGAATGGACACAAGTCATGGAATAGTCACACTTGCATAGTCCATCCCATGTTTCTTGATACCTTGAGTAGACTATGATACACAAATAAGTATGACATCTCATATCAACTTATTTGAGCATGGCCATGCATTTCTAGCCTCACTCAATCAAGTGGCCTGAGATATTACTCCCATTATGTAGGAGGGACTTATCCTATATTGATCAACTATATCCCTCAACATAGATTGTGGTATATCCAACATCAGTCTTTATAGAACAACCAATTACGGTGTTTGTTTGACTGTATCAAAATATACAACTCACGATGTTGGGATAAAGATGATCTCAAGTATGAGGATCATATACATATTAATCACTATGAGTAATGTTGTGACAATTACATAATAATCCAAGAAACATCCTCATAGCGGGTTAGTCCAATATGTTGTTCTCTAACACACATATTCATGCATTGATTCTGACACTCCATATCAATGACAACTCTTTATCATCAATCAACTACAAGTTAGTCTTAATGCATTATTATTGTCCTAGCCAACAATAATACTTGACTAAGGATCTTTTGAGAATAATCATATTATTCTTAGCACATTATTATAAAACAGTTTATTTATGCACACTGAAAAGAAACTGAAATAATAATGGCAACCCCTTATATTAATAAACATGATAAACCAAGTATGTTATTACAACCATCTCGTGATTGATCTTTTGGCATACTCTTACAATCCGTACCAGCCCTACAGACCATGTGGGGATAAAATTGACCCACCCAACCCTACACACCAAGTCGTATCGATTTTGGTACCAAAATAGTATTTACATCAGAGTTGCTAGCAATAGGCTTATAGCCTTTCAGTACACTTTCTCCAAAATCATATATCCCACCCCATGTAATGCAACATAATATCATACGTGTATACAGAAATGTCATGCTCAAAACAGTCATACACAATACAGGGGTATTTCAGTCAATTTACCTCATAGGGGTATATTGGTCATTTCATTAGTATATGGTCTAAGTATACTACAGACCCAACAGTAGGTCCATACTCGTCTTAGGCGACCCATGCAACCTTAATAGTCAAATAGTGATAATGGGCCTTCAGCCCATATTGCGGGCCCATACTCTCATATGGCCCACTTAGCCCAGAAATAGCCTTAATCGTGTAGTTCACACAGCCTGGCCCACAATCGACCACACTCTAGTGCGATTTTCCTGTGTGGGGCCTACAAGCCCATTAGGCCTACTTGGCCCAGTTCGACCCAAAGTGGCCCAGTATTGATTCGGCCCCTAAAAACGCTCATGGCCATCTCATCGACCACACGACCATGTTTTGAAACACGGCCTGCCACACGGGTGCCCACATGCCCGTGTGGTGTTGACAACCCACTTTTCGAATTTTCAGCGTTTCTCTTTTTGGCTTTTCAGCCTTTGCAGTTTCACATCCAATGGCAATGTTCACACACCTGTTTACGAGGACGCACTGAAAAGTCCACGAGTATTCCAACCTATATTCATTCACAAGATCCAGTTAATCTCATACCAACCAACTTATCCAAACCACCAAGATATCTTGCTCAAAAGCTTACCCCTCATTAAAACCAATCAACCAATTACGGCTTACTCCCTGACTCCACTGTAAAAGACCAATCAAAAGTCCTTAAGGCTATCTACAATCCAAACCACACTTATCAACTATCAATCTTTAAACTGTTTATACCAGTCGAGAGGTCACTTACTGAAAACAAAACGTCCAGATACGAGAGAAAGTACAATCGACCACACTCACCCAATGCCAAAACTACAGTGAGTAAATAGAGGCAAAGTGTAACAATTGTTTTCCCCTATCAGCTATCGGTAGAAAAAAAGAGATGTTCAAAAGAAAGGATCTTAGTGGTAGAAATAAGCCAAAAAGGAAAATATGTGTACTTACCGATCGTCAGAGAACTCCTACCCACCGAAAACAAAACACCAACAATTGACTTAAGGGAGATAGAGTATTCAGCTAAATAAATCAACAAAAGAAATGGTGATTGATGGAAACCGAATGAGAGGAGAAGAATGGTATTTGGCTGAGAACCAACAACCGCTTGGAAGGGTTAAGGAGAAAAGATTCAGTCAAAGGCTAGCAACCCAGAAGAATAGAAGAGATTAATAGGGTATTCGGCTACAATAGTTACAAAGAATAAAAGGGAGAGGCCAAGAAATAATCTATCCAATAAAAAGCACAGTTGCAAAAGAGGGGAAAAAGAAAGAGTTTTCCCAACACACAACAAAAAGAAGGAATCAAAAGCTGAATCGATTGCCAAAAACAAAGCAACATAATGCAAACTACCCTAAAGAACTCTATCACATTTGGCCACCAAGCAAAAGAACCCCGAAGTAGACAAAAATTGAAACTTGTGCTAAAGTAGCCAACCTCAGCCAAAACTCTATGTGCCTATAGTCCAATTTCGACACAACACCTTCAAACCACTCAAATTCCCCAATTTCCTCCCCTCCATCTCCTTAGATTTGGCTAACAACCAATCTATTCAAACCTGTTCAAACTCTTGGTGTTTTGGTCAAACACAACTTCCTCCCATGGCCATCAGCAAAAATAACCTCCATTTGCACAAACAGGGATTCAAACCTTAGGCCACTAGCACACTCTACACGCCACTATCCACTAGACCAGTAGGCTTTTATGACATGTTTTACCCACATTTAATTAAAAGCCTACTGTCTAGAGACAGTGCTTTTTCCTTTAAAAACAAAACTTTTTGCACCTGCCCAGGCTTGAAATCAAGACTTCTCAGACACTTCCCAGAACACTTAACCACTGAAGCAGATAGATTTTTGTGTCCCTTTCTTGCACAATTAAATATTTATGTGCAGTCTCCTAACTGCACCCACTCAAGAGTTAAAACTTCTAGGCCCAAAATTCGGGGCGTTATAGTTGGGTTGCTCATTAATTCTATAAGTGATCAATAGTTACGATTTGCAGAAGGAATTGTTGGTGATTAGTGCAAGCTAAAAGGGTAAACTCCGAGAGCAGGATAAACGAAGAAGAATAGAATGGCACGATGAGTGCTAGACCAATAGGGACAAAAACAAACTTCAAAAAATGCCTAAGGGTGTACTAACCGAGCTGACGGATGAGTTCGACAGCAAGACCTGACATTTTTATGTAACTTTAACTAACTGAAAGAAATTGTATATTTCGCTAACCAATTAATTGAAATGTTACAAGAAGATAAAAAAATAGGGCTAACAGGCTCTTAAAGCACTCTGAAGATCGAAAAGTTGGGAAAAACAGAGTCAATGTTGCAACATGGTCACCTCATGTCGCAACACCGTGTCCAGTAGTAAGGAAATACAAAAAATGTGACAAAGTCAGAAAAAGTAGAAAAGCGCGTTCATTAGTGCACAAAAACTTGTGAGCTAACCATGATTGTTATATTATGCTATGACTTCCTATGTGGAGAAATAAGGAAGGTGAGAGAAGGAGACATAAGGCGGTGAACGAGAAAGGGTTACTAAAGGGAAGAATAAGGGACAATATGATGTGCCAAACTATTTTCATGCTTGGAACTATTTGACGCTTACTATTCTTGAAATCCATACCTGTCCTAAGCCTCAAAACTTTACAAGTCAAAAAGCCCTATGTGATTTAGGTAGACTTATTCACAATTTGAAATCATATTGAATAATTGCATTTATAACTGTTTGTATTCTACTAGGATAATCAAATTATTTGTATAATTTATTGATGGATTCCTAAATTTGAAACCCTTAATACTTGTATGCTTTGTAATATACTAAACTTAGGTGTTTGATACCAAAAGTGGTAAGTCAGTTATATCTCATGCCAAGATTATATGTGCATATAAAATGCCTATTCATGTACTCCAAAGCTAACACTTGTACTATACTTGCTCAAAAGTCTTCTTTTTATTTATTATTTTTGTTTATGTTGCTTAAGGACAAGCAATGACTTCAGTGTGGGGGAGTTTGATATATCATAATTCGATGTAACATATTAAACTAGATTTTGCACTTTAGGAGCTTAAACATAAGTATTTTAGTTGCATTTTAATTACATTTTAGTAAGTTTAGTTAAGTTTAATAAAGTTTAAATTGAGTCTTTTATTGACCTTAGGGGCCAAATGAGGCCTATGGGTGAGCTGATATACTTTGTGAGTGTGCAGGAGACCATTAGAAGGTGTACTATGTAACAACCTATTTTTAGTGAAATCAGAATAGTGATTTCGAGACTACAAATTCAAGTCAGAAAGAAAATTTATTTTAATATTATTGCATAATCTACATTATGATAGGGAAGATGTATGAAAATTTCAATAAGAAAAGATTTCATGTTTAACTATGGAAAGGACCAAATTGCATAAAATGGAAAAGTAGAGTTTTAGTAGCTATAAGTATCAAATAGCTATGGAATTCAAAACTTGAGGTACTTATATGGTAACTAGACCATTAAGAGAAGTTAGTACATATTTTTGATGATTCATCCATGGAAAATTAGAAAAAGAAAAGGACTAAATTGGAAATTGAAATAAATAAAAGACGATAAATAAAAAATATCTAATATCATCATTTTATATAATCATCTTCCCCAAAGTTTCTATGGAAACCCTAAGAAAGAGAAAGAATATCAAGAAAGCCTAATTAGGTAAGTAATCATGTCTCGTTTTTAGTAATTTTTATATTTTCGAGATCGGAATAACCTAATCTAGCTATTTTGGGGTTCAATTTGTAAAGTTCAAAGTATTAAAAGTTTTCCATGGATGAAAATGCTGAAATTTTGAAATTTATGGTAGAAATTGAAAGGTTGTTGATAGATAAACAACTTTTGTAAAGTTAATTTTCATGAAATTGTGATTTAGGGACTAAATTGTAAAGATATAAAACTCATGGAAAATTTCTTATTTTTATGAAATATATGTGCTGTAAATGCTATATGTAAAAATTGGTTAGGCTTGGAATAATGATTAAATTGCATGAATTTCATTTTCACAGCCTGAGGATGAAATCATTATTTATGGAAAGTATAGGGGTAAAATTATAATTTTTCCTAGGGTGTGAGAAATTGAGTATGAAATGGATTAAATTGACGTTAAATTCATTTATATAGATTCAAAAAGACCTTGTACTAAATTGGATCGAGGAAAACAAAAAGTGTCGGATTAGTAGATCCTTGTATACGAACGCTTATCGAGGTAAGTTCGTATAACTAGATTATGTATACTAATATGTTTGGAATTTAATGTTGAATATGTGTGAATTGTGTAAATGCCAAATATATGAAATTGGTTACATATTCGACAAAGCCCGATAAATATTAAATCCCATTTGAATAATAGAATTCGATAGGTACAGGATTTCCCGATTGGTTGTGGTCTTGCATATGTTGCAGACACACCTTAGCCTGAAAGAGCATCCTGTTATAAGCCCTCTCGAGCTTCCCATTATATGGTTCTTGTGAGCATCCTGATCGGTAGTGATCCTGCATGTGTTGTGGACTACCACAGCTCTTTGTGAGCGTCCTATTATATGATCGTTTGTGATCCTGCATACATTGTGAACACAAACACAGCACTTTATGAGCATCTTGATATAGGCTCTTCTTGAACTTCCTGATATGGATCGCTTGAACATCCTGTTATATGGCTATCCAGAGTTCCCTGATTTTAGCTCTTCGGAGTTACTTGCTAAGCTCAATGAGCTTCCTGTTCTAAACTCTTATGAGTTTCTTGTTATAGCTCGGATAAACTTCCTATTACATGGCTCACATGAGTATTCTGTTATATGGCTCAAGAGAGTGCTTCTAGATTATGTGCCCTATTTGGGTACCCCTGAATATGAGTTGACAGTTGATAGTGTTGTACACTTCAAGTGTATTACATGTGTATCCATCGGTATTTCAAATAAATTCAATGGGCAAAGTTCCAACATGAAATAATCTAAACTCGAGATGAATTATTATGAAAATGTACTTGAAATACAAGGACATGATTTGTATATGTTATATGAATACATGATGTGGAAAGTATATGTACATGGAAATCTAATTGTTGATGAGCTCTGTAACACCCCGAACCCGAGGCCGTCGCCGGAGTCGAACACGAGGTGTTAACAGACTTCAAACCACTTAAAAAAAATTTCCTAGACAAGCTGCCAGTCTGCGTACTAGTCGCTTTAAAAATCATATCTTGAGTTCTGAAACTCGAAATCCAGTTCCATAAAATTTTCCTGAAACTAGACTCATATTCCAATCTACATATTTTTTTCTAGAATTTTTGATTGGGCCAATTAGTACAGTTTATTAGTCAAAGTCTCCCATGTTACAGGGATCGACTACACTGACCTTTGCGCATTACGACTTGGATATCTCCCTGCAAAGAGCTTCAATACTGATGCCGTTTGTTTCTATAGAAACTAGACTCATAGAGGAATCTATACATATATGGCATGACTCCTAATTATATCTGGTTAATTTATAATGAATTTCCAAAGTCGGAACAGGGAATCCAGAAACCGTTCTGGCCCTGTCTCACGAGAACCTAAATATCTCTTAACATACTGTCCATATGATCGTTTCGTTACTTTCCTATGAAAATAGATTCATCAAGGTTCGTTTACATAATTTATTAATTATTTAATTCCAATCCTACTATTTTTTAGTGATTTTCCCAAATCTACATCACTGCTGCTGCCAGCATCTGCCTTTAAGGTAGACTTTACCTATTTCATAGTTTCCATGATTCAACTAGCCCTTTTAGCATAAATAGCACAAATTATGATAGTGATTAACCAATCCATACCAAATGATTATAACATTATGCTCAAACATATATAAGCCATTTTCGCATGGCTATATACATTAACCAAAATATTCTTCCGCCACTAGTCTATTTTATACATGCCATAAGATAATCCAAAACATAGCAGTACCAAACAGTGGATAGTGATAGTGTGACTAGTTGCTGACGATCCCTGAGCCTGTAGCTTCGCAATGAGATCTATAAAACAGAGGAAACAGAGTAAACGGAGTAAGCATTACAATGCTTAGTAAGTTTTAAGCAGTGTCAACAGATAACAATCGAATTATAACGTAGTTGTTCGTATTTTTATTTCACTCTTCCTTCGGGCATACCATCCCTTTACCGAATATGCACATCTCATCATATACAATAGGCAGATAAACTTTCACATAAAAGTGAGCTCATGTGACATAGATATATCGTATGATTTCACATCACCTCTCACACTGATCCGATGTCACATAATCATAGGAATAGTCTCATAGATTGCTCTCGTATGCATCACATAACTACCTTATGATTTAGTGCAAATCAAGCTCACATATAAACTTGGAGTACATACCTGTTTAACCTTTCGCATTGAATATATTTATAAGCAATTCTTATTACGAAGTCTTACCCGGACATAATCTCCACACGAAGTTATCGGGTCTTACCCGGACAAAATTCCCACACGTAGTCATCGGGTCTTTAGAGCTCGGATATAGTATGAGCACGAAGCTTACGGACATTAATCAGTGATAATATTCTCGCATAAAGCCTGCGGGGTTTTAACCCGGATATAGTACTGACACAAATGCCCTTCGGGACTTATCACATTTATGCACTTTCACATCCATCACGTTGGCCACTCGGCCCCGTCACAAATATACACTTTCACATTCATCACATCGGCCATTAGGCCTTATCACATATATACACTTTCACATTCATCACATCGGCCATTAGGCCTTATTACATATATACACTTTCACATTCATCACATCGGCCATTAGGCCTTATCACATATATACACTTTCACATTCATCACATCGGCTATTAGGCCTTATCACATATATACACTTTCACATTCATCACATCGGCCATTAGGCCTTATTACATATATACACTTTCACATTCATCACATCGGCTATTAGGCCTTATCACATATATACACTGTCACATTCATCACATCGGCCATTAGGCCTTATTACATATATACACTTTCACATTCATCACATCGGCTATTAGGCCTTATCACACATATACACTTTCACATTCATCACATCGGCTATTAGGCCTTATCACACATATACACTTTCACATTCATCACATCGGCCATTAGGCCTTATCACATATATACACTTTCACATTCATCACATCGGCCATTAGGCCTTATCACATATATACACTTTCACATGCATCACATCGGCCATTAGGCCTTACTATCATTTCATATTCGAATACTCATAAACTTACAATATCACGATTTAGAATTCAAGTATGGGTTTAATCAATAGCTTATGAGCAACTAAAACAAGTTTATCAAGGTTCACAACATAATCTCAAATTCAGCACAAGCTGTTTTTCCTGAGCAATAGTCACTAAATTATTTATAACTGGAGCTACAAAACTCCAAATCACTTTCCGTTAATTTTTCCTGAATATAGACTCTCATATCTTCCATCCATTAAATTTCCAGAATTTTAGGTTTGGCCAATCAATACCAGATTTTTCTTAAAGTTTCCCCTGTTTCACTGTTTGACTAATCTGACCACTCTTCACTACGAATCAAATTTCTCATTTTACTGAATTCAAAATGTGTTGTATTTGATTTCATTTGAAACTAGACTCATTAAGGAGTCTAAGCATATAAATTTTATCTTATAACCATTTTTGTACAATTTATAATGATTTTCTAAAAGCAGAACAGAGGATTACAGTGTCATTCTGTGCTGTCTCACAGAACCTTAAGTATCTCATTATCGGAAATTCCTTTGCTTACACGGTTTCTTTTATAAGAAACTAGACTCATTAAGCTTTAATTTCATGTCTCATTAAGCCTCTAATTCAAATCCATAAATTTATGGTGATTTTCTAAAGTCACGTTACTGCTGCTGTCCTAAGCAGACTATTTCAAATTACCCTTGAATTCCCAAGCTCAAACACTTAAGAACTTACCATTTGAGCTTAGAACATATCATGGCCACATCATATCTTATTAAATCAACTCATCATGTCCTATTATAATTGAATTTACTCAACGTTTAATCACTTAAAACTTACCTCGGATATGGTCGAACAATTTCGGCGGCTATTCGATCACTTTTTCCTTTCCCTTGTTGGACGCCTCTCCTTTAGAGTCTTGAGCTTACACAAATAAATTAACTCATTTAACCACTTTGCTACATATATTGGTATCCACATTTTAATGATTTTATGACATACGAAACGACATGGTAAAATTTTCATCTTGCTACTTTATGTTCTTAGCTATTCGGCTAATAACCTCATGCAATTACCATACTATCAATAATCTAATCACACATGCATATGCATACTTGGACATTCGGTAATCACCTTTGCTAATTTTAAACTCAACATCACATAAGCTCCCAAGTGATGGCCGAATGCTTCATTTGTTACCCAACTAACCGTTCAACAACCTCAACCTCATTACCACCCTTTTATGCCTAATTATCTAAGTCAAGATAAGATCATCAACATGCCTAACTATAGCCGAATGTGCAACATTAATCTATCATTTCTATCTCATTTAACACTTAACATTTACCACATATCGATTCACCAAACTCTCCATCTATTCATGATCTCATATTCGGTCACCCATACCCATACTAACCATATAACTAATTAATCCTAGGGTTAAACACAAGTGCAATATTGAAGCACCATGGCCGAACCTTCATGAAGTTGCTAAGACCCCTCATTTCTACTCCTCACACACTCTCACATCCAAACCTTTTTATTAAACACTCAAGCTCAATCATCTTCATGCCTCATCACCACAACATCAAAACACCAATCAAGAAAGACAACACCCATGGCCGAATATCATCTCCATCACATAGCAAGATTTAGACCATGGGCTAGGTAGAACTCAAACTAACAACTAAAACATGCACGCATCTCATGGAACATCATCAAACATACCTTAGTCTAGTTACATGCATGGCCGAATCTCTTCAACCTTTCTTCTTCCTTCCTCCTTCAAATTTTCGGCCAAGGTGTTAAAGGATGAACACCCTTTATTTTTTTTCTTTTCTTTGTCTAGTTACGGCAAATGGAGGGGGGATGGATGAGACAACTTTGTTTTCATCACCCCTCCCTTTTCATTACTTAATTACTAACCCTTTATTTATTCTTTCTAACATAACACACTAAGCCAACATGTTCCCAACATGTTTCCACCCATAGCATGGCCGGCCACTAGCTCAAATTTTTGGGTAATTTGACATGCAAACCCATCATTTTCATAACATGCATTAATAGGCCACTTCACATTTGCCTAGCACATTTCTAAATTTTCTCACATAAGTCCTATTTAATAAAATTCACTTACAATTAACAAAATTCAAACATGAAATTTTCACACATGCATATATACATATAATAGACATAAAATATTATATTCAATTATTTCTGCAACTCAGTTTAGCGGTCCCGAAACCACTTCCCGACTAGGGTCAAATTAGGGGTGTCACAACTCTTCCCCCTTTAGGGATTTTCGTCCCCGAAAATTTCTACCGATGCATAGTTTAGGATAACGTCCTCTTATTGAATTATATTCATATAAACATTAGCTCATCGATGGCAATTGTAATTCATTATTGATTTCACATCGATCTGTAAAATCATTTTCTTATCTTAAAACAAATACATAAACATTTCTACAAGTATGCACATATATCTCATTTTCTTGATTTCATAAGTAATAATCACTTAATTTAATTCACAATTGCATCTCAAACACATATTAAGCACATATTAATATGTATAATTCACATCATCAACCCACATATTTGTAACCCATATTTTCATTCATAAATAAGCTGTAACCTAACCGAAAGTACACATATACTCAAACATCCCAATAAATATCCTTTATAACTTTATCACATCTCAATATTCAACTTAACTCATTTCCAAAAGAAAAGTCAACTTCCACGTACCTGAACATTTAGTTCATTTAGCACATTCAATCATAGTTAACGTTACCCGTATACAGTCGAATGGCATAAAGCCTAGTATAATACTCTGGCATGAGATTTATTCTAGCGCATAACTCGTATATCCAAAATTATCAACATTCATCAAAATTCTTTCAAACTTTCGAATGTCGAAACTTAATCAAAATAATTTCTTGAACAAGATTAACAAAATAGTGTCCATTCAGCAATAGCACATATAGCTCTTACAATGCCATATCCTAGATATGGTCCTACATATTCTCACATATCGAGCCGATGCCATGTCCCAGACATGGTCTTACACACTATCTCAAATCAATGCCTTTGTCCCAAACGAGGTCTTACATGAATTCCACTTCACACACTTAGTGCCCACTGACCGATCTCGCACTCATAGTGCTCGGTTAAAGGAATTCGCACACACACAGTGCCTCTAATTATTCACATACATAGTGCTCTTATTCATTCGTTAATACACATTGATGTGACTTAACCAAGTCTATAAACATCATGTATGTACACTTTTAAACATATCATCTCATTTAAATTTGAATTCGTATGGTAATGAATACTTAAACTTTGCTCAAATTACCGGCACGAAGCCTACTGGGCACGAAGGCCCGAATACACGTCACCAGCATGATTGCTCTTCGGGACCTAGCCCGGATATAACACCAGCACGAATGCTCTTCGGGGTTTAGCACGGATATATCATTAGCACGAATGCTCTTCGGAACTTAGCCCGGATACATCACTAGCATGAATGCTCTTCGAGACTTAGCCCGGTTATAGTAACTCGCACAAATGCCTTCGGGACTTAACCCGGATTTAGTAACTCGCACCAATGCCTTCGGGCTTAGCCCGGAATTAGTAACTCGCACAAATGCCTTCGGATCTTAGTCCGGATATGGTCACTTAGCACAAAGCCTTCGGGACTTAGCCTGGACATCATTCGAATAACCATGCACATTTAACAATAAATCATGACACATTCGTATTTCATTTTCATTAGCAAAACTCAAACACAAGACACTTATCATTCTTGCAATTTCGGCTCAATAGCCACACACAAAGAGCATGATTTTGATTTGCTTAAAACATGATCTAATCAAATCATAATTTAAGCTCTATTACTCAAGAACTTACCCCTTTCCGCTGTCCGAAATCGATTTGGTAAGGTCGTACCCTTAATATAAATAATTGATAGAAAATATATATATATAGTGGGTTCGCACACATAGTGCTTAATAATCAACCACGCACACTTAGTGCCATGTACTTTAAACTCGCACACTTAGTGCCATGCATTTCAAGCCCGCACACTTAGTGCCAATCCACAACCGTGAACACTTATTGCCCGCACACTTAGTGCTGAAAACCAACCACTCTATACGCTTCACTGCCTTTTTACATTCGACAATTTCGTCTCTACATACATATACACATATAGCAATACACATTAGTATATCATTTACATTACTTGAATACAAACACAACATGCTTATCGACCATTCAACTTCCAGTTCCATAGCCACATACAAAAATCACATTTATAGTCATAACACTCCTTCAAAATTGCATCACTTATACCCTTATAATCCAATCCAAATCGAAATTCAAATACGAGTACGTGATACGTACCTGATCAACTTAATAATTTAGGCATATCTAAATGAAGTTATATCGCAAATTCTCATAGTCAGAAGCTTGCTACAGCTCGATCGGGATCAAGATTCATTACAATACAGCAAACACATTTTAATAGCCAAAAATCATCACACTATCATTTTATCACTTTATGGCATGTATAAATAGACTCACGCGTGCTACGTTAGTCCTAGAATCGACTAAACCGTAGCTCTGATACCAATCAAATGTAACACCCCAAACCCGAGGCCGTCGCCGAAGTCGAACACGAGGTGTTAACAGGCTTCAAACCACTTAAAAAAAATTTCCCAGACAAGCTGCCAGTCTGCGTACTAGTCGCTTTAAAAATCATATCTTGAGTTCTGAAACTCGAAATCCAGTTCCGTAAATTTTTCCTGAAACTAGACTCATATGCCCATCTACATATTTTTTTCTAGAATTTTTGATCGGGCCAATTAGTACAGTTTATTAGTCAAAGTCTCCCATGTTACAGGGATCGACTACACTGACCTTTGTGCATTACGACTTGGATATCTCCCTGCACAGAGCTTCAATACTGATTCCGTTTGTTTCTATAGAAACTAGACTCAGAGAGGAATCTATACATATATGGCATGACTCCTAATTATCTCTGGTTAATTTATAATGAATTTCCAAAGTTGGAACAGGGAATCCAGAAACCGTTCTGGCCCTGTCTCACGAGAACCTAAATATCTCTTAACATACTGTCCATATGATCGTTTCGTTACTTTCCTATGAAAATAGATTCATCAAGGTTCGTTTACATAATTTATTAATTATTTAATTCCAGTCCTACTATTTTTTAATGATTTTCCTAAATCTACATCACTGCTACTGCCAGCATCTGCCTTTAAGGTAGACTTTACCTATTTCATAGTTTCCATGATTCAACTAGCCCTTTTAGCATAAATAGCACAAATTATGATAGTGATTAACCATTCCATACCAAATGATTATAACATTATGCTCAAACATATATAAGCCATTTTCGCATGGCTATATACATTAACCAAAATATTCTTCCGCCACTAGTCTATTTTATACATGCCATAAGATAATCCAAAACATAGCAGTACCAAACAGTGGATAGTGATAGTGTGACTAGTTGCTGACGATCCCCGAGCCTGTAGCTTCGCAATGAGATCTATAAAACAGAGGAAACAGAGTAAACGGAGTAAGCATTACAATGCTTAGTAAGTTTTAAGCAGTGTCAACAGATAACAATCGAATTATAACGTAGTTGTTCGTATTTTTATTTCACTCTTCCTTCGGGCATACCATCCCTTTACCGAATATGCACATCTCATCATATACAATAGGCAGATAAACTTTCACATAAAAGTGAGCTCATGTGAAATAGATATATCATATGATTTCACATCACCTCTCACACTGATCCGATGTCACATAATCATAGGAATAGTCTCATAGATTGCTCTCGTATGCATCACATAACTACCTTATGATTTAGTGCAAATCAAGCTCACATATAAACTTGGAGTACATACCTGTTTAACCTTTCGCATTGAATATATTTATAAGCAATTCTTATTACGAAGTCTTACCCGGACATAATCTCCACACGAAGTTATCGGGTCTTACCCGGACAAAATTCCCACACGTAGTCATCGGGTCTTTAGAGCTCGGATATAGTACGAGCACGAAGCTTACGGACATTAATCAGTGATAATATTCTCGCATAAAGAGTGCGGGGTTTTAACCCGGATATAGTACTGACACAAATGCCCTTCGGGACTTATCACAATTATGCACTTTCACATCCATCACGTTTGCCACTCGGCCCCGTCACAAATATACACTTTCACATTCATCACATCGGCCATTAGGCCTTATCACATATATACACTTTCACATTCATCACATCGGCCATTAGGCCTTATTACATATATACACTTTCACATTCATCACATCGGCCATTAGGCCTTATCAGATATATACACTTTCACATTCATCACATCGCATTCATCACATCGGCTATTAGGCCTTATCACATATATACACTTTCACATTCATCACATCGGCCATTAGGCCTTATTACATATATACACTTTCACATTCATCACATCGGCCATTAGGCCTTATCACATATATACACTTTCACATTCATCACATCGGCCATTAGGCCTTATTACATATATACACTTTCACATTCATCACATCGGCTATTAGGCCTTATCACATATATACACTTTCACATTCATCACATCGGCTATTAGGCCTTATCACACATATACACTTTCACATACATCACATCGGCCATTAGGCCTTATCACATATATACACTTTTACATTCATCACATCGGCCATTAGGCCTTATCACATATATACACTTTCACATGCTTCACATCGGCCATTAGGCCTTACTATCATTTCATATTCGAATACTCATAAACTTACAATATCACGATTTAGAATTCAAGTATGGGTTTAATCAATAGCTTTAATTTCATGTCTCATTCAACCTCTAATTCAAATCCATAAATTTATGGTGATTTTCTAAAGTCACGTTACTGCTGCTGTCCTAAGTAGACTATTTCAAATTACCCTTGAATTCCCAAGCTCAAACACTTAAGAACTTACCATTTGAGCTTAGAACATATCATGGCCACATCATATCTTATTAAATCAACTCATCATGTCCTATTATAATTGAATTTACTCAACGTTTAATCACTTAAAACTTACCTCGGATGTGGTCGAACAATTTCGGCGGCTATTCGATCACTTTTTCCTTTCCCTTGTTGGACGCCTCTCCTTTAGAGTCTTGAGCTTACACAAATAAATTAACTCATTTAACCGCTTTGCTACATATATTGGTATCCACATTTTAATGATTTTATGACATACGAAACGACATGGTAAAATTTTCATCTTGCTACTTTATGTTCTTAGCTATTCGGCTAATAACCTCATGCAATTACCATACTATCAATAATCTAATCACACATGCATATGCATACTTGGACATTCGGTAATCACCTTTGCTAATTTTAAACTCAACATCACATAAGCTCCCAAGTGATGGCCGAATGCTTCATTTGTTACCCAACTAACCGTTCAACAACCTCAACCTCATTACCACCCTTTTATGCCTAATTATCTAAGTCAAGATAAGATCATCAACATGCCTAACTATAGCCGAATGTGCAACATTAATCTATCATTTCTATCTCATTTAACACTTAACATTTACCACATATCGATTCACCAAACTCTCCATCTATTCATGCTCTCATATTCGGTCACCCATACCCATACTAACCATATAACTAATTAATCCTAGGGTTAAACACAAGTGCAATATTGAAGCACCATGGCCGAACCTTCATGAAGTTGCTAAGACCCCTCATTTCTACTCCTCACACACTCTCACATCCAAACCTTTTTATTAAACACTCAAGCTCAATCATCTTCATGCCTCATCACCACAACATCAAAACACCAATCAAGAAAGACAACACCCATGGCCGAATATCATCTCCATCACATAGCAAGATTTAGACCATGGGCTAGGTAGAACTCAAACTAACAACTAAAACATGCATGCATCTCATGGAACATCATCAAACATACCTTAGTCTAGTTACATGCATGGCCGAATCTCTTCAACCTTTCTTCTTCCTTCCTCCTTCAAATTTTCGGCCAAGGTGTTAAAGGATGAACACCCTTTCTTTTTTTTTTCTTTTCTTTGTCTAGTTACGGCAAATGGAGGGGGGGATGGATGAGACAACTTTGTTTTCATCACCCCTCCCTTTTCATTACTTAATTCCTAACCTTTTATTTATTCTTTCTAATATAACACACTAAGCCAACATGTTCCCAACATGTTTCCACCCATAGCATGGCCGGCCACTAGCTCAAATTTTTGGGTAATTTGACATGCAAACCCATCATTTTCATAACATGCATTAATAGGCCACTTCACATTTGCCTAGCACATTTCTAAATTTTCTCACATAAGTCCTATTTAATAAAATTCACTTACAATTAACAAAATTCAAACATGAAATTTTCACACATGCATATATACATATAATAGACATAAAATATTATATTCAATTATTTCTGCAACTCGGTTTAGCGGTCCCGAAACCACTTCCCGACTAGGGTCAAATTAGGGGTGTCACAAGCTCATCTTTATTACTTGAAAAGTATTTAGAAATTCATGACTAACTTGCCTGGTTGAGTGCATGTGATTAGGCAATTGGTCAAATTGTTGGAATGCATGTTATTTATATGATTACTTGAATTAAATATAAATAGAAAGTTAAATTCCTGTTATGCGAACTTACTAAGCATTAAATGCTTACTTTTTTTTATTTTCCTCTGTTTTATAGTACTCAGGAGCTCGTAAAGGTTGGAATCGATCGGAGCACTATCAATTATCCTTCAGCTTGTTTTGGTGTAAATAGCAAACTTATTTTGGTACAATGGCATGTATAGGCTAACTTGGCCAGTGTTGGCTTTTAAATGGTTGTTGTAATATAGCCATAGGAATGGCTAGTGATGATATGTTTAGTGAACATATATATATATGAGGTTATAATATGGTTAATATATGTATGCTTAATATGGTTAGATTGAATTATGGTAAACATATATGTTTTACAAAAGGTAAGTTTGAATACATGTGATAATATATCATGTATAATGTTAATGTTGGCTTGGTTTTAATATCTTGAATTGGTTGGTATATGTATACAAGTATTAATGTAGGTATAAGGCAAAATTTGGGTGAGAATAAGGCTTGGAAATGGCCTTATTTTGTCTACACGGGTAGACACATGGGCGTATATTTCAACTATGTGTGGCACACGGCCATGCGTACAGGCGTGTGGTTTCGCCGTGTGTCCCTTGCATCTTAAAAATTAAGAAACAAAATGCTCAGAACTAGTCACACGAGTAGAGACACGGGCGTGTGTCTCAGTCGTGTGAAACACACAGCCAAACACACGGGCGTGTGTCTTGGCCATGTGAATCCTGCACCTAATTTTCAAAAATTAAATTTTCTACATAGCCTAGCACACGTGCGTTAGCTGAACTAGGGTTAAAGACAACAACCATTATAAATAGGCTTATCTAACACATGTTATAGACACCTTTTCACTTTGTATAATTTTCTCTTTAGAACTAGACTTTAGATATTCTCTTTTCTTAGGTTTTATATTTCTGTTATTGTTACTTTTCGTTGGGAAAAAAATCAAATTCTAGAATTATTCTCAAACTCCGTGAGGTTTCTGTACTTAAATTCAATACAATTAGGCTTCTTCTAAACTTTATTCTTGAAATTATTCTTCATGTTCATGCTTTGATTTAAGTTTATATTGTTTACTAGATCCATTGGGAACTAATCCTCCTATGGGGGATTAGCGAGTGGAGGTATGAATAATTAATTGTTTTGTAGGGTTTTCTTAATGGATCAACTTTTCAAGAAAGGAAGAACAGAAACCCTAGGCCTGACAATCCTAGGAAGTAATCAAGGTGGGAATTAACCCAAATTTGGTATGGCCTATCCATGAACACCTTAACCCTGAACTGGTCTGGACTGTGAGGCTGAAAGTTAAGTAGTTTTTGTTGACTCAATATTCCAGTGTACGTATTGATAACTCTTGAAAAGAGTTATAATTCATTCATTTAGACTAGGTCTATTATCTGTACTTAAGTGAACTTAGTTAGGATATTATTTTAGCATTTTTAGAACATTACATAAGAAACTTGACGGTGCTTAAATATTTCTATTTGTTACTTTTAATTACATGTGAAAGGGTTGTGTTTGGTGGTTTTGCAGGTGCAGGATGTAGAGAAAGAAATAAATGAGTGAAGGTTTGTAGGGGCAAAAGGTTAGACAGTATGCCAACTTGTATGTCATGGAAATTTTAGGAAGATAACCGAGTCAACATTCAATGCATACCATGTCTCAAACCCAACTCTACTCGTACTAGAAAAATCAGCCTAAAATAAAGGAAAAATGATCATGAAATCATGGGCTGATAACCACCTACCTTAAAGGAATGGATTTTAAACCAAAAAGAAAATCTAAAAAAGAGGAGAAGATATCTTACGTTGTTGGACTCACCCTAGAGAAAAGGCCTATAAAAAGCCAAAAGAGGAAACCTAAAAAGGAGGAATAAGGGTGGGGATCCATAGGCAAAACTAGAGGGTAGCGATTAAGTAGAGACGGAAAGAGAAAGATGAAGGTAGTCCCTCTCGGCCACAACAAGACACTGTGCCACTGGAGTGTGAACTGGACACACAAAAGTTGTCCTTTTGACGTTCTTTTGTTATTTCTTAACTATTTCTTCATGAATTGATTTGATGAAAACGATGTTGAATGATATTTTGGTTTTGAATTCTATTTACCAAACCATGAGCTAAATCTTATAGGGTTGAGATTACTTGACGAAACCTTTATTTTCTTTAATGGTTGAAGCATGGATCTAAATTAATTTATTATTTCATTCAACTATTTTTATTTCTAAATTGTATGTGTGTAGTCCCTATACATAAAAGACTGTGCATCATGCCCATAAACTAATTTAATTCTGAAAAGTTTGGATTAGTTGGACAGAAATTGAATGATATGAGCAAGTACTCGATAGATACTTGTAGAAGACTCTAGACATAGACCAACATTCATATAGAAGGAAACAGTGCATGGTACCATATTAAATGCCTATAGACAAGGGCAAGGTAACTTGAGGTTTCTGCTCTAGAAAAAAGAAAACCACTTTAGAACTCTTCTGAGTAGTAGATTGATTATGATTTTTCCAAGGCATTATTGATAGAAAGGGTAGATTCTTAGTAATCTCAACCTTCCATATCAACATCGTATATCCCTTATCCCTTGGAGTAGAATCTTTGTGTAACACCCCAAACCCGACCCAGACGTTATGGCCGGATCTGACATGCCACATCAAAGCGTTCAAAAACATTTCAGGTCGTTGTTCTAGAAAACTTACATGGTGTTTTAAAAGATAATTTTTAATGTAGGTTAAGGTGAATGGAAGCTGAGCACCAGGTAGGAAACCGGAAAGGAGAAGGTGAGTCTATCGGACTGCTTAAGTACCAAGCTCCCTTCGAATCCAATCTTAGACATGCACACTGCCATTGCCACACCTTAACGTCATGTATATTTCCAGGAAACCAATTTGATTAAGTCCTTTTTAGGAAAATGGATTAATTTTGGAAAATATTTTCATTGCAGAAGCTTTACTTGTTGTCGTGTATTTTTGAAATCAATTGCTGTTTTTTTTAAAAACGCGCCCTAAAAAGCTATTCAATTTCGACAGTTAAATATAAGTAATACCTATCTTAATAAAACATATTAAAACCATAAAAATAATTAAGCGGCCTTATTACAATTAAAGAACCCAAAACCTTAAACATAAATAAAAAGGATGTCCAGTTCACCAGAAGAAAATTAATCTTCCAGAACATGTGGCCACTCCAAATCCCTCACAGCTCCAAGCCTACTATGGTTGGGGATTACCTGCGTGGATGAAAAATAAAGGGGTGAGTTTGGGGAAACTCAGTTTGTAAATTAACCCAACCATAGCCTATATCAGCTCAAACCACAGAAACAGAATAAGTTGGCCTTAGCCCAGAACAAAATTCAGAATAAAGCCTATAGGCCCATAACAGAACAGAACAGATATCACAAGTTTATACAGTACCCGACCCATATCCAACCACATGCACCCCCATACTAACCATTCACCATGTGGGGAGACTACTCGACCCACCCAACTGCTACACGCCACAGAAATATGCAACATGGCTGCCAGAATAGATAATGTGACAGAGTCACCAGATACAGATAATCGTGGCAGAGCCACCAAAACAGATATATGTGGCAGAGCCACCAGATCAGATAATTGTGGCATAGCCACCAGGACGCTTCCTCCATAATATAACCTATGTCCCCATGCAACAGATATACGATCATGGCATACATCATACAGAATTAAATCATCATGCTTTTCAGTCAAAAGTAACCCTAGGGGTATAATGGTAATTTTGTACCTAGGGGTATATCAGTAATTTCCATACATAGGGGTATTCAAATAATTTAACTATTCTTAGGTTTTTCATGCATAGCATAGCCATTTACATACGACCAGAATCACTTATCGCGTTTTCTTACCGAATTGAGCCCGTTGGCCCACTATCCCGACTTTGGCCTATTAAGTCCAAAAACATCGAAATGCACAGAATCGTGCACTCTACAATATTACCACTTTAATCTACCATATACATCAACTATTAATCTCATGAGCATTCGCACACTCGCATGTTCTCAAAATACCGGCTTTTCGGAATTTTGACTTTTCGGCTTTTACCGATCTAGTCTATAAGAGGGCGTCAGTTACACACCTATTTGCGATGATATGCTGACGAGATCCACACATGTACTGCCTACAATTGAATTACTAACATGTTAATCTAACTTATCAAAAATGAACTACGTAATAACCCCTTACCACATTCGGCCAAAAGCACCTTAGGCACTAGCATCCTACCTTTGCCGAAGTTAGCGACTATGTCTAGATCCAGTCGTTTCGCTTGTCCAAGCCTTCGATCAGCAGCCTTTAGATCACACTATTACCAAAATAAAACAATTATAACAACCCTTAGAGCTACAAGCCCAAATCGACAGCCCCCTAACCTTTAGGGGTTTTGACTTTTCTAAAACCCGAAATAAAGATTTAGTTCCAAAAACTTACCACCAGGTCCTTCAGTCAATGATTCCAATTAACTCCTACTCAATTCTGATGCAGATCTAACCCCTCAAATGATAACAAAAGTTGAGCCTTTAGTGATCTTAAAATTCGGCTATGACCCTATGGCTATGCATTTTCGGCTTTTTGTAACAGTGAAGAAAAGATGAGGTTTTGTAGTGGCTTTGTCGACAGAAACTTGGGGTTCAGAGGACAAGAGAATCGATCAAGAAAATGAGGGAGAATAAGAGGGTTTTACCTAGGAGAAAATGGCAAAAAAGAAATCAGGCCTGTGGGATTTCGGCTTTTTGAGGCAATCGACTATAGGCTTAAAACAATGGTAAGAAAGTTGTGTAGGGTAGAGTGGTGGAAGGATTCGGCTATGAGAAAAGAAGAGGAGAAAGTAGATAGAGAGAAAAAGAAAAGAAGAGAAGAGGAGGAAGGATGGTCAGAAAAATAGCACAACTTACCCCTAATGCCGAACTTATACTGGCACTTAACCTAGCTAAAATTGTCCCCCTAAAGCACCCTTGGCGGCCAATTCTTGCTCCTCAAAAGTCCACCATTCGGCCAACACTGTTCTCCCTAATCAGTTCCTAAATCTTCTCCCTCATCAGCTCCTAAATCCTATCCCTTATCAGCTCCTAAATCCTATCCCTTATCAACTCCTAAATCCTCTCCTGACAGACTTTCACTTCAGTTCCACTGCTTACCTTTTCTGTACATAAAAATTAATATCACTAATTTGTTTACCTTGCAACTCGAACCTTAGCTCTCCTTGGTCATCCACACGCCACCTCTAAAGCCCCCCAAGTGGCGTCACATGCCAACTTACCACAGGCTTCCTTGTGTTTTATTTTGCCCAATTAATACTTAAAAGCCCAATTCACCAGAACCCCTTTTTCCTATGGAACTAAAATTAACTAAAGTTACCGAGTTTTAATTTAAGCTTAGGTCTTCTAGAGGCCTACTAACATAATTAACCTACACCAAATAGACAAAACACAGGAATTTTAAGAATTCATTGACAATCACAGAAATCCCGAAAATCCCAAAAATTGGGGCGTTACAACTCTACCCTCCTTAAAGAAATTTTGTCCTCGAAATTTTACCTGATCCAAATAGATGAGGTATTGCTGTTGCGTCGCCCTTTTCGACTCCTAAGTAGCTTCCTCTCTGCTATGATTACGCCAAAACACTTTCACTAACGGGACAGATTGAGGGCTATTTGTTTAATGTGATATCGGCATTGAGCGAAGGGACTATTTGTCTAATGTGATATCGGCATTGAGGGCTGAAAAGTGGATTCGGAAAGGGTGTGAGGCCTATTTGGCATTTGTAAGTCAAATAGATGTAGAGGGGCTGACAGTGGAAAAGGTTAGAACTGTAAAAGAGTTCCAAAATGTCTTTCCGGAGGAGCTTCCGGGATTGCCTCCAAATCGGGAAGTCGAATTTGGAATCGACCTGTTGCCTGGGACAGCACCAGTGTCCATTGCACCATATAGGATGGCACCAAAGGAGTTAATGGAGTTAAAGGCGCAAATTCAAGAATTGTTGGATAGGGGCTTTATTAGGCCAAGTGTGTCTCCATGGGGAGCACCGGTGCTATTCGTGAAGAAGAAGGATGGGACGATGCGCATGTGCATTGACTATCGCCAGTTGAACAAACTGACGATTAAGAATAAGTACCCTCTGCCAAGGATTGACGATCTATTCGACCAGCTTAAAGGAGCTTCTGTATTTTCCAAGATCGATCTTCGATTTGGGTATCATCAGTTAAGGGTCAAGGAGGCAGATATTCATAAGACAGCATTCAGGACTCGTTATGGTCATTATGAGTTTCTGGTTATGCCATTTGGACTAAGAAACGCTCCTGCAGCGTTTATGGATCTGATGAATCGTGTGTTCCAACAATTTCTGGATCGGTTCGTATTCGTCTTTATTGACGATATTCTGGTATAATTTGAGACTGAAGCAAAACATGATGAGCATTTCCGCACTGTGTTACAAGTGTTAAGGGAGAAAGAACTTTATGCAAAGTTCAGCAAGTGTGAGTTCTGGTTGAGGGAGGTAACCTTTTTGGGGCATGTGGTCTCTGCAGAGGGGATTAGAGTGGATCCTCGAAAGATTGAAGCAATTTTGGAATGGAAGCCACCTAGGTTGGTTTCAGAAATTTGAAGTTTCCTAGGATTGGCAGGTTACTACAGAAGGTTTGTGGAAGGTTTTTCTGTGATGGCAGCACCTCTCACAAAACTTATAAGGAAAGGAGTACCGTTTGTTTGGACGGAGAAGCAGCAAGAAGCTTTTGAGAGGTTGAAGAAAGTTCTGACTGAAGCACCTGTGTGAATTCAACTAGAGTCTGAAAAAGATTTTACTGTGTACAGTGATGCATCACACGTAGGTTTGGGTTGTGTGTTGATGCAAGAGGGTAAGGTGGTTGCTTATCGTCTCGACAAATTAAGCCTCACGAAGGGAACTATCCTACTCATGATTTGGAGTTAGCAGCAGTGATCTTTGCGCTTAAAATCTGGAGACACTACTTGTATGGGGAAAGGTGTATTATATACACAGATCATAAGAGTCTCAAGTATTTGCTGACTCAGAGGGAACTGAACCTTAGGCAAAGGAGATGGATCGAGTTGCTTAAGGATTATGATTGTTCAATCGAATATCACCCAGGCAAGGCTAATGTGGTGGCCGATGCTCTAAGTCATAGAGCTGTATCTGATCTGAGAGCAATGTTTGCTCATCTAAGTCTGTTTGACGATGGAAGTCTGTTGGCTGAATTGCAAGTAAGGCCAACCTGGGTGGATCAGATTAAAGAGAAGCAGTTGAAAAATGAGTCTTTGGTCCCTCGTTTTCAACAAGTTAAGGAAGGGGAAACTTCTGAGTTTGGGATAAATGATGAAGGTGTTCTGTGTTTCCGAGGAAGAACTTGTGTTCCAAAGGACTCTGACTTGAGATTGTCAATTTTGAAGGAAGCTCGTGGGGGACTTTGTGCCATGCATCCTGGAGAGAATAAGTTGTACCATGACTTGCGAGAACTGTATTGGTGGCCTGGACTTAAGCGAGAGGTAACTAAATTTGTGGGGAAATGTCTGACACGCCAGCAGGAGAAAGCTGAGCATCAGTTACCTTCTGGATTATTGCAGCCAGTAAAAATACCACTGTGGAAGTGGGAGAGGGTAACCATGGACTTTGTCAGTGGGCTACCCTTGTCACCATCGAAGAAAGACTCGGTATGGGTGATTGTGGATAGGTTGACCAAGTCGGCTCATTTTATACCTGTTCGAATAGACTTTTCTCTACAAAAGTTAGCCAAGTTGTATGTGGCAGAGATTGTGCGACTGCATGGAGTTCCGGTTTCGATTATCTCTGATCGGGATCCTAGATTCACATCTTAGTTTTGGAAAAATTTGCATGAGGCGTTGGGAACACGATTGAACTTTAGTACGGCTTTCCATCCCCAAACTGATGGTCAATCGAAAAGAGTTATTCAGATTCTGGAAGACATGTTGAGGGGATGTGTTATTGATTGTAGTTGGGAGGATTACTTGCCTTTGGCAGAGTTTGCATACAACAATAGTTATCAGTCGAGTATTCGAATGGCACCTTATGAAGCACTGTATGGGCGAAGGTGTCGAACACCTAGTTGTTGGACTGAACTGGGGGAGCGACAAGTTCTTGGACCTGAGTTGGTGGCAGATACTGAGGATAAGATCAAGTTAATTAGAGATCGATTGAAGGAAGCGTCTGATAGGCAAAAGTCGTATGCAGATCTGAAGCGTAAGGAGATTGAATACTCAGTGGGCGATATGGTCTTCTTGAAGGTTTCACCTTGGAAGAAGATACTAAGGTTTGGCAAGAAGGGCAAGTTGAGTCCGCGGTTCATTGGGCCTTATCGGGTTTTGAAGCGAGTAGGCCCAGTGGCTTATCAGTTGGAATTGCCTCCAGAGCTAGACAAGATTCACGATGTTTTTCACGTCTCCATGTTAAGACGTTATCGTTTTGACCCTACTCATGTCGTACCGGTTGCAGAAATTGAGGTGCGAACTGATTTGACCTTTGAGGAGGAGCCTGTACAAATATTGGATCGAGACGTTAAGGTTCTGAGGAGGAAATCGGTACCATTAGTGAAAGTGCTTTGGCGTAACCATGGCAGAGAAGAAGCTACTTGGGAGCCAGAGGAGGCAATGCAACAACAATACCCTCATCTGTTCGGATCAGGTAAATTTCGAGGACGAAATTTCTTTAAGGAGGGTAGAGTTGTAACGCCCCAATTTTCGGGAATTCTGTAAAAGTTGTAAAATTTAAAATTCTGTGTTCTGTTTGTTATGTGTAGGATTAATCATGTTGGTGGGCCTCTAGAAGGCCCAAGCTTAGGATAAAACCCGGTAGTTTTAATTAAATTTAATTCTATAAGAGAAAAGGGTTCTGATAAATTGGGCTTTTAGGAATTATCTGTGAAAAATGGATCACAAGGAAGCAAGTGGTAAAGTGGCATGTGACGCCACTGGGAAGGATGTAGTGGCGTGTGGAAGCTTGGGGAGGAACCAGGTTCAAGTCACAATGACAGCAAATTAAGTGATTAATTTTTATGTACAGGAAAGAGAAGTAGTGGAACGAAATAAAAGTCTGTCAGGAAGAGTTTAAGAGGGTAAGGGGATTGAATAAGGATAGAGATAAGGGAGGAAATCTAGGAGCTGATTGGGGTGAGCTGTGTTGGCCGAATTTTGGACTCTTGAGGAGCAAGAGGTGGCCGGCCAAGGGTTTCTTTAGGGTGGTAAATTCGGCTAGGTTAAAGTGCTAGTATAAATTTGGCAATAGGGAGGGAGTTGTGCCGTTTGCTGCTTTTCTCACCTTCTACCTTTAGCCATTTTTGCTTTCTTCTTATTCTCTTTCTCCATAGTCGAACCTTTCAAACCTCTTGTCCATCTCCACCCTACTCTACATCACTTTCCTCCATTAATTTTCTTAGACTAAAGCCGAACCTCAAATCTCAAAATCCCGAAAGCTATATTCTTGTGCCGTTTTTCCAAAGCCATATTCCTCAATATGTTTTCCTTTTTGACCAACATTCCTCTCCTCTAAACCCCTAGCATCTGTGGACAACATTACCCAGGGTTATAGCCTCAAATCATTATTTTCTATATCACCTAGAAAAGCCGAAACTTCAAAGCTTCTAGATTCAAGTTTTACCGTCGTTTAAAGGTTGAATCTGCATCAGATCTACGTGGAAAGCAGGAAGGAATAAGTGGTAAGTGCTCATCACTCCAAATCTAGTCTTATTTTTCAAGTTAGGAAAAAGTCGAAGTCCCTAAAATCTAGGGAGGCTATCGATTTGGGCATAGGGCATAAAGGGTCTTTAACCGATGATTTATTTTGATGATTAGTGTCTTCTCAAGGGTTGGATCGAAGGCTTGGATCTTTGGAGCGATCAAACTTGGATCTAGCTATCAGATTTCGGCAAAAAGGCAGTTCGTGTGTGGATCTTGTCAGCAAGTCGTCACAAATCAGGTGTGTAACTGACACCCATTCATAGGCTAGATCAGCAAAAGCCGAAAAGCCGAAATACCAAAAAACTGGTATCTTGGGCACTTGTGAGTGTGCGAATGCTCGTGAGACGTATGGGTAATTATTACTGGTAACCGGAAGTGATAAAACTGCAGTACGCGCGATTTCGTGCGTTTTGATATTTTGGGCTTAATGGGCCAAAACTGGGTTAATGGGCCAACGGGCCCAATTTGGTAAGAACGCTCGGTAAGTGTTTCTGGCTAAACGTACTAGCTACGATATGCATGAAAACCTTAGAAATAGTTAGATTTACTAGAATACCCCCTATGTATGCAAAATTACCATTATACCCCTATGTATGCTAAATGACCTTTATACCTCTAGGGTTAATTTTGTCTGAAAAGCATGATGAATTAAATCTGTATGATGCATGCCATGAATGTATATCTGTTGCATGGGGACATGGGTTATATTATGGAGGAAGCGTCCTGGTGGCTATGCCACAAATTATCTGTTCTGGTGGCACTGCCACAAAATATCTGTATCTGGTGACTCTGTCACATTTTCTGTATCTGGCAGCCATGCTGCATATTTCTGTGGCGTGTAGCGGTTGGGTGGGTCGAGTAGTCTCCCCACATGGTGAAAGGATGGTATGGGGGTGTATGTGGTTGGATATGGTTGGGTTTCTGCATAAGCATGATATATCTGTTCTGGTCTGTTCTGGGCCTACGGGCTTTATTCTGATATCTGTTCTGGGCTGAGGCCAACTTATTCTGTCTCTGTGGTTTGAACTGATTTAGGCTATGGTTGGGTTGAATTACACACTGAGTTTTCCAAAACTCACCCCTTATTTTCACCCTCGCAGGTAATCCTCAACCATAGTGGGCTTGGAGCTGTGAGGGATTTGGACTGGCCACATGTTTCTACGAACCTGGTTTCTTTCTGGTGAACTGGACGTCCTTTTAATTTCATCTATGGTTTTGGGTTTTAAGTGTAATAAGGCCTTTTAATTATTCTTATGGTTTTGTTTTACTTTTATTATTTTATTTTACTATGATGAAAAAACTATGATGACTAAGGAAAATGGGATAGCTTTAGGACACGTTTTCAAAAACATTAAGGGATTTCAAAATAACACGTTTACAAGTAAGACTTCCGCTAAACAAACGTTTTAAAACTTAATCATTTTCTTAAGATAGACATAACCAAACGGTTTTCTCAAAATTATACGAGTCGTTAGGGTGTGGCAATGGTGGTGTGCATGTCTAGGATTGGATCCGAAGGGAGCTTGGTACTTAAGCTGTAACACCCCGAACCCGAAACCGACACCGGAGTCGGACACGAGGTGTTAACTGACTTTAACCCCTTATAAAATTTATTTTCCAGACACTGCCCAATCTGTGTACTAGTCGTTTTAAAAATCATATTCTGAGTTTCGTAACTCAAAAATCAGTTTCGTGATTTTTCCCAGAAACTAGACTCATGTTCCCATCTATTTATTTTTTTATAGAATTTTTGGTCGGGCCAATTAGTACAGTTTATTAGTCAAAGTATCCCATGTTGCAGGGGTCGACTACACTGACCTTTGCCCATTACGACTTGGATATCTCCCTGCACGGGGCTTCAATACTGATGCCGTTTGTTTCTATGAAAACTAGACTCAGAGAGGAATCTGTACATATATGGTACGACCCCTAATTATCTCTGGTTAATTTATAATAAATTTCCAAAGTCGGAGCAGGGAATCCAGAAACCGTTCTGGCCCTGTCCCACAAAAATCTGATTATCTCTTAATATACTGCCCATATGATCTTTTCGTTACTTCCTCATGAAAACAGACTCATCGAGCTTCGATTACATAATTTATTCATCAATTAATTCCACTCCTACTATTTTTAGTGATTTTTCAATCTCATGACACTGCTGCTGCCAGCATCTATTACGAAAGTAACTAGGTCCATTTCATGCCTATCCTTGATCCAACTCAATCGAACATTCGTGCCATTTTCGCATGGCTTAAAGTTTACATGCCAAAGTTCAAACACAACGTAATAGCTTATACATGCCAAAATGTTCTTCTAAGCCAACTAAGAAGAAAGTACCAAAACTTGCTATCCAGTGTGATGACTTCGATGACGGCCTGACCCCCAAAAATAGATGAGTCCAAGCAACCTATAATGGGTGACAAGGAAACACCGAGTGAGTTTATAACTCAGTAAGTCATAAGCAATGCACTACCATCCATCAATAAAATTATCACAAGAGGAAACAAAATGGAACGAGACAATTTACTCCATCCATACCGAACCATACCATAGTTCCTCCAACCTATCGATTCAGTTTCATATCAATTCATGCATTCACATTCCATATACTCATCAATAGGACATTGAGGCATTTTCATAAATCAATTTATTTTCGTTACAATCAAACGACTAAACGGCCTTTCACCCATCCTACAATAAATTTTATGTACGTGACTTCAAGTATATTTGTCACATAGGTTCAAACTTACCGAGCTCAACACCAAGTATAAGCATAGCACCTATTAGCCATGTACTAAAGACACTTACCCGATCCGCTGTCCGCGATCGACTCAATAGTGTTGCACACATAGTGTCCATAATGATTCACGAATGTATATTGAGTCTGCACACTCAGTGCTATATAATCAACTCGCACACTTAGTGCTACGTAATCAAATCGCACACTTAGTGCTACATAGTCAAACTCGCACACTTAGTGCCGCATGGTCAATTCGCACACTTAGTGCATCATATTCATTTCGCACACTTAGTGTAACATAGTCAAATCGCACACTTAGTGCTGTACAATTTAATCCCGCGCACTTAGCGCCAATCTCATGGTCATAAATGGTTATACCCGCACGTTTAGTGCCGAGATCAACAACTCAGTACATCTTACCTCTTTTCTTTTCATTCAACAATTTCATCATCACATACGTACATGCATATATATATATATGTATATTTATTCATTCCATTCAGCATCAATACATAAACATTATGACCATTTGAAATAATACCAACTACATGCTTAATGACTTACCTTGTGTTGGGTAAGACGGTTCCAACTCGGCTACTCAGTGATCTTTTCTTTGCCTTTGCTTGATTCTCCTCCTTTAGCTCCTTGAGCTTAATCAATAATTCACTAGTTTAACCATCTTGTTAAACATTCATAATTCAATTACACATGCTTATGTATGTTTGTATATTCGGCAACCATCCTCACTAATTACTCATGTTGATGGCCGAATGGATGTATGTGTGTACAATGTCAACTATAACATCATGTAATTCCACATATGACTACATTTCTTAAGTTCCACATCTTAATGCCCATTATACATAATCAAATTTAACATCATATATATATTTACTCATGTGGCCGAATATACATACTCCCATATAATATCAAGTACTCACTTTAAGTATATTGCCGAATATACTTAATCATACACACACCTAACCAAAATAATTTCTAAAATCTTTATATCATTTATAATACATCTAATTATCCTTTTTCACATTATCAACTCAAATCACATACATTATTTACTATAACATCTTTACATTCGGCATTGGTGTCAACCATAGTAGCCGATTCTTCCTACTTTGTACCCATGCATCTATTAATCCTTAGTTGGTTCAAACACTTCACACACTAGGATTCATCAAATTTTTAACAAGAAATAAAATCTCTAATCCTCAAACTACCATGGCCGAACCTTCATGGAGTTGCTAAGACTCCTCATTTCTACTTCTCACACACTCTCACATCCAAACCCTTTTATTAAACACCCAAAGTCAACCATCTCCTTACCTCATCACCAAAGACATCAAAATACCAACCAAGAACGTAACATTCATGGCCGAATGTCATCTCCATCATTTAACAAAGTTTGAACCATGGCTAGGTAGATTTTGAACTTACAACTTAAAATATACATGAATCTCAAAGAATAACATTAAACATACCTCAATCTAGTTACATGCATGGCCAAACTTCCTCCTAATCCTGTTCCTTAGGATTTTCGGTCAAAAGAGGTTGAAAAAGGATGAACAAAACCTTTCTTTTCCTTCCTTTAGCTCACGGCAATGGGGTGTATGCATGAGACCATTATTATTTTTTTTTTCTTTTTTTTTCATCACCCTTCCTTTCATTATTTAATTATCATGCTTATTATTTTATTTTCCTTACCATACATCACTAACACAACATGTTGGTGACATGTTTCCACCCATAGCATGGCCGGCCACTACATATTAGGGAGGGGAATTTGACATGCAAGTCCCCTTTTTCTTCCACATGCACTAATAGGTCCTCATGCATTGACCTATCACATTTAAAATTTTCTCATATAAGTCCTATTGACTAAATTCACATGCAATCGACTAAATCGAAGCTTGAAATTTTCACACATTCATGATTACATATTCTAGACAATAAACATCACATTCAAACCTTTCGGTGACTCGGTTTAGCGGTCCCGAAACCACTTCCCGACTAGGGTCAATTTTGGGCTGTCACAACTCTCCCTCACTTAAGAAATTTTCGTCCTCGAAAATCTTACCGGTAAATAGGTTTGGATATCGTTCTTTCATCAGGCTCTCGGGTTCCCAGGTTGCTTCCTCGATCCCGTGTTTGAGCCACAACACCTTAACCAACGGAACCCTTTTATTTCGCAACTCTTTCACTTCATGAGCTAGGATACGAATCGGTTCTTCTTCATAGCTCAAGTTAGATTGAATTTCAACTTCTGAGGGATTAATCACATGTGACGGATCGGATCTATAACGTCGAAGCATTGAAACATGGAAGACATCGTGCATCCTTTCAAGTTCAGGGGGCAAAATCAATCTATATGCAACCGGCCCCACTCGTTCGGAAATTTCGTACGGCCCAATGAATCTCGGGCTCAACTTGCCTTTACGGCCAAATCTGAGTACCTTCTTCCAAGGTGCCACTTTAAGAAACACTTTATCTCCCACCTGATATTCAATGTCCTTTCGTTTTAAATCCGCATACGATTTTTGACGATCTGTGGCTACCTTCAAACTTTCGCGGATTACCTTTACTTTTTGTTCGGCATCTTTAATCAAATCAACTCCGAAAATTTTACTTTCACCAAGCTCGGTCCAAAACAATGGCGTACGGCATTTACGACCGTACAAAGCCTCATAAGGTGCCATCTTAATACTTGATTGAAAACTATTGTTGTAAGCGAATTCAATCAAAGGTAAATACCGTTCCCATGAACTACTGAACTCGAGGATGCAACATCTCAACATATCCTCAAGTATCTGAATTATCCGCTCGGATTGACCATCGGTTTGGGGGTGAAAAGCGGTGCTAAAATGCAGCTTGGTACCCAAAGCTTCTTGCAATTTCTTCCAAAATCGTGAGGTGAATCTCGGATCTCTATCCGACACGATAGAAATAGGTACTCCATGTAATCTCACAATCTGAGAGACATACAATTCGGCTAGTTTATCCAATGAAAGATCCGTACGCACGGGGATAAAGTGAGCCGACTTAGTCAGCCTATCAACAACAACCCAAATCGCATCCTTCTTACTTGCAGACAATGGCAGTCCGAACACAAAGTCCATTGTGACTCGGTCCCATTTCCAGTCGGGTATCATGATCGGCTGAAGTAACCCTGAAGGCACTTGATGTTCCGCTTTCACTTGTTGACATATTAAACATCTCGAACAAAGTCGGAGATGTCTCGTTTCATACCATGCCACCAAAACCGACGTTTCAAGTCGTTGTACATTTCGTGCTCCCCGGGTGGATTGACATTTGGCTACAATGGCTTCGTTCAGAATCATCGGAATGATTCAAATCTTGGAACACAAACGACTTCAAACCTCAATGAC